>NW_023183889.1:418-959 GCF_002007445.2 Ailuropoda melanoleuca | reverse complement strand
TCCTCATGGACAGGTTCCTGCATGTATTATAAAGACTTTATGATTTATGAATCTATTATGGAAAAGTCATTTTCTCTGTTGCATATTCTCTCTCTTTTCATCTCCTCCTAAGCTTCTGTCTCACACACAGGAGATTTCAACACACATGGTAGTAGGGGAAGATTCTTTAAGGTTACAAATTAGCAGGTTCACATTGTTTGGTTTCTTTGATTCCATTGAGAACTCCGGATACAATTACATAGTTATATAATGCTTTTCTTCTTTATTTCATCACTTCTGTATTCATTGTTCCTTCTCTGGGCATCCTTTGTTCCCTAGTATTAGCAAGTACTTTACGTAATTACCAATGCCAAGCTCCTCATTTATAGCTTGCCCTGAGGTGATGGGATGACCCAAAGGAAGGAGGTCATATCGTGAGTCTCTGAACACCCACAGATTCCAGCTGGCATGACTGATGGGGTGTCCTGGTCCCCATGGGCAGAGCACAGACCCTCAGATGTGATCTTGGACCTCATGTTCCAGCAGATCCCGGAAGCCAGGA
>NW_023183889.1:0-170 GCF_002007445.2 Ailuropoda melanoleuca | reverse complement strand
CAAAAAGAACGATTTCTCAACATTTGCTGCAACATGGATGGCATTGGAGGAGATAATGCTAAGTGAAATAACTCAAGCAGAGAAAGACAATTATCATACGGTTTCTCTCATCTATGGATCATAAGAACTAGGAAGATCAGTAGGAGAAGAAAGGGATAAAGAAAGTGGGG
>NW_023183888.1:2281-2539 GCF_002007445.2 Ailuropoda melanoleuca | reverse complement strand
TGAGAATGTTCCATGGGCATTAGAATAGAATGAGTATTCTTTGGTTCTAGGGTGTAGTGTTCTATATATATATCCATGAGGTCCAACTCGTCGAGTATGGCATTCAAAGCTCTTGTTTCTATGTTTGGTTTTCTGCTCCGGTGCTCTATTTCTGATAGTGGAGTGTTGAGGTACCCTACTATTAACGTATTTTTATCTATATGTGTCTTTATTCTGGTTAAGAGTTGGCTTGTGTATCTTGCTGCTCCCCTGTTGGGG
>NW_023183888.1:0-2172 GCF_002007445.2 Ailuropoda melanoleuca | reverse complement strand
TAGTTTAAAATCCAATCTGTCTGATATGAGAATTGCTACCCCAGCTTTCTTTTGAGATCCATTGGTGTGAAAGATGTTATTCCATCACTTTACTTTCAGTCTGAATGTATCTTTAGGTTCAAAATGATTCTCTTGTGGACAGCAAATGCATGGGTCATGTCTTTTTATCCAATCTTTAACCCTGTGGTGTTTTATGGGAACATTTAAGCCATTTACATTGAAACTGATTATTGAGAGATATGATTTTAATGATGCCATGTTTCCTGTAAAGTCTTCGTTTCTATAGATTGTGACTTTCTGTTCTGTATCACTCTTGGGGCCTTTTTACTTTTATAGAACCCCCCTTAATATCTCCTGTAGGCTGGTTTCATGGTTACAAAATTGGTCAATGACTCGCAATTCTGGAAGGTTTTTATTTCTCCATCCATTCTGAATGGCAGCCTTGCTGGATAGAGGATCCTTGGCTGCATGTTTTTCTCTGAAAGAGCTTTAAAAATGCCCCCCCAACCCGTTCTCTCATTCCAGGTCTGTGTAGACAGGTCTGACGTAATTCTGATACCTTTGCCTTGGTACGTGAGAAATTTCTTTGCCCTGGCCGCTTTCAATACTGTATCCTTAGATCTAATATTTGCGAATTGCACTATGACGTGACGTGGCGTAGGTTTCGCATGGTTGAGCTTGGGAGGGGTCTTCTCTGCCTCTTAGACACAAATGTTTGTTTCCCCTGCTAGATTAGGGAAGTTTTCAGCTACAATTTGTTCAAATATCTCTTCTAGATCTCTGTTTTTCTCTACCCCCTCAGGGATGCCGATGATTCTGACATTGGATCGTTTCATTGAGTCGGTGATCTCCTGTAACCTACATTCGTGGGCGTGGATTTTTTTAAGACCAGCTTCTATTTTCGCTTTTTCTTCTACTAACCCATCCTCCAATTCGCTAATACGTTCTTCTGCCTCAGTGACCCTGGCCGTCAGAGCCTCTAGTTTTGACTGCATTTGGCTCATAGAATTTTTAATTTCTGCCAGATTAGCTCTGATTTCTGCCCTTACAGACTCTATATTCTCATTAACATTTTCGTTAATACTTTTTTCAAGTCTACACATCATCTTGACCATTGTTACTCTGAACTCCATTTCTGATAATTTGGTTATATCCATATCCATTAGTTCTGTGGCAGAGGCCAGAGACTCATTGTCTTTCTTGCTGTGGGGGATTTCTCCTTCTCATCTTTCTGATGAGGAGAGATTGCGGGGTTGTCCAGAGCCCAAATTATTGACAGGGGCCCAGTCCGTGCGCCCTTGTTTTATAGGGATCTTAGGGATGTGGGCTTCTTGATTTTTCAGCCTGCCTTCTGGGGACGGGCCTGCCGCGTCACTACTCAGGCAACCCTGTTTGGGTAGAGTCTCCGTGTCCCCTGCGAGGGGGGATAGGGATGGGCACACTGTGAGCTGGTTATTCCAGGCTTTTGTTCTCTGGCGGCTTTCCCTGGAGGTTTGCTGTGCCTCTTCTGACAGTCAGAGCAGCAGTGGCTGAGTCTCAGCCTCTGTCTCAGAACAGAGGAATCACGGACCATTCTCCACTGATGTTCTGGCCACTTTAACTCTGTTACTGTTGGTGCTGCTCAACCCTGCAGTGTACTGGGATGTGAGCTCCACACCCGATGTCCCAGCCCTCACTTCCAGGGCCGTCGCGTCTCTGTCCTTTGTGTTTCCAATACCACCAGCCGCCAGCTGCCAGCCCCCCCATGCGCTCCCGGAGCTCCTGGTCTCAGTCTGGTTCCAGTGAGGGCACTGGAGTTCCAGAGTTCCTTGAGACGTTTGGTGGTGCGCTCTCCCGGCTCACGGTCTCAGTCCGCTCTTTCTCGCGGGTGCTGGTCTGCGAGTCCGCCCACTCCCTCCTGCAGGTGGCTACCCCTTCCTGGCGCTGGAACGTGGCGGCTCCCTCCCCCTTCCATTTATCTTCTGATATCTGTGCACTGTTTCATGGCTCCCTGCTTCGTACCTCAATACTCAGCACTGGAGACATTCATTTCTAGAGATCCAGATGTATCTTCCTGCATCTCAGGCTGATTCTGTGGATGTTCAGGCTGGTCTGTTACCTCTCCAGCTCGACTCAGGGGACCGGCTGAAAAAGGGGTCCCCTACTCCTCCGCCATCTTAACTCCTCCCCCTC
>NW_023183887.1:0-1532 GCF_002007445.2 Ailuropoda melanoleuca | reverse complement strand
CTTTTTTTTTTTTTTAAGATTTTATTTTATTTATTTGACAGAGAGAGAGACAGCCAGTGAGAGAGGGAACATAAGCAGGGGGAATGGGAGAGGCAAAAGCAGGCTCCCAGTGGAGCAGGGAGCCCGATGCGGGGCTCGATCCCAGGACTCTGGGATCATGACCTGAGCTGAAGGCAGACANAGGGAGCCCGATGCGGGGCTCGATCCCAGGACTCTGGGATCATGACCTGAGCTGAAGGCAGACACTTAAGGACTGAGCCACTCAGGCGCCCCTCTGCCGAGTCTGTGGAATGACTTGCTTCTTACATTTTATTTCCACCGTTGTTTACATGACTGTCATAGGACTCAACCCAGCATTTATGATGGTTGCATACCTGCTTATTTTTCCCACCAGATAATGTCATGAGGGCAATGGACCCAGTCTCCACTGCCTAATACAATAGTGTAAAGGCAAGCACGTGTGCTTTGGAAGTAGGCAAGTGTGAGTTTAAATCCCAGCTTGGGCAAATTACTTAACAGTTCTAAATTTCCATTTCCTCATCTCATAAAGGGGAGTCCCTTGCAGAGTGTGGACAAGGTCAGAAATAATATATGTGAGCATTAGGCACAGTGCTTGCCCCATTGGGGTCTCAATAAATGTTAAAAGAGGCCAAATGGAAAAGAACCTAATGTAATAAAAGCCAAGATAAAAAGTGGGGGGAACATGAGAGAGAGAGCATGTAATTCTGATGCAGGAGTCAGAACCAATATAACAGAAGGTGACTCAGAGCTCCTTGAAATTTTTTCTCTAGAAAACTAGTTTTGGAAGAAGCACTGGGTCATTAAACTTCTGAAATCACGGAACATGCTTGATTCTATTAGAACTGAACACGTGTTTTTTTTTTAATTTTTTAAGATTTTATTTATTTGATAGAGATAGGGACAGCCAGCAGAGAGGGAGCACAAGCAGGGGGAGTGGGAGAGGAAGAAGCAGGCTCCCCGTGGAGGAGTCTGATGTAGGACTCGATCCCAGAACGCTAGGATGACGCCCTGAGCCAAAGGCAGACGCTTAACGACTGAGCCACCCAGGCGCCCCTGAATACATGTTTTTAAAAGTACAGAATTAGGTACCATTTTATATGGTTGTCAGTTTAGGCCTTCAAAATGTAAAATGGATGTAGATAAGAAAGGTTGGATGAACCAGCATTATTTCTGGGAAGAGTCTATATAATGGTTGTGAGGAATTTAAAATGTTTTGGTAAATTTAAACCTAAGTTTTATTTCTATTTCTTCATAACCAGAATGGAAGGTGGTGGACTACCAAATGAAGGGTTTTTATTACCTGTATCTGAAGACACTTCTTAGGATAGAAATTGGTCAAAAATATGAATGAGTTGTGTAGAAAGATTGGGAGATCTTCCCTGTTATATTCTTTAAAAATGAGACCAATTCCCATGGTAATAGAGCTGCCTTAAGGCAGGCACTTGGAGTTGGAATCTCTACTCTGGGATTATAGGAAGATGGCCTCTCAGGGCATGACTGTAAAAGACCTG
>NW_023183886.1:0-1460 GCF_002007445.2 Ailuropoda melanoleuca | reverse complement strand
TATTCCTCGAGAAACAGATGGAATGGTAGTGGACCTCAATAGTAGACAAATTGTACAGGCAGTCACCTCTTCCACAATATCACAGGAGTCCCTAGACTCTCCAATTCAACTCTAGAGATGAAAAGGGAAGGAAGATCTTCTTGGGATGGTTGAGTTTAACTAAAGATGCTTATACATTTTCTTCCTCCAGATAGAACAGGGGCTCAAAATAATCATTGAGTTAAATAATAAAAAAACAAATTTTTAATTTATGCGTATGTGAGGTTTTGGTATTGAAAATATCATTTTGTAAATAATAGCGTTCATTTTTTTATTATAAATATTTTGGGAATAGATGATTATTCTTGTCAGTAAGAAAAAATGAGTACTTTAAAATATCATTTAGGGTTCTAAACATTTATAAAAAATAATGTATATTCCTGGAATTTAATTACTTAGTACATTTCTTTCAGTATATAATAAAATTAATATCTAATAATTATAATAACATCTATTAATAATATTATCTATTAATAATATCTATTAATAATATTCATATCTTAATATCTGTAATCTGTAATATCTGTAATTCATCATAATCTGTCAGATTGATAAGAAACACTTTTGGTTAAAGAACCCATATTGGGGTGCTTGGGTGGCTCAGTCAGTAAAGCATCTGCCTTTGGCTCAGGTCATGATTCCAGGGTCCTGGAATCAAGCCCCGCATCAGGCTCCTTTTTCAGCAGGGAGCCTGTTTCTTCCTCTCCTGCTCCCCCTGCTTGTGCTCTCTCTCAATCTCTCTGTCAAATAAATAAATAAAATATTTAAAAAAAATAAAGANTGTGCCTTACTTGACTCAGTCACTCATCTTAGCCTCGACCCATAAGTCGTCAGGATATTCATAATGCCATGGTAAAGATAACCTTACTGAAATACCCTCTTTTTTTTTTCAGTATTTCATAGTTTTGTATTATACCAAGGGCAAAGAAGATTGTTATTTGTATTTGATTCTTTTTATCATTATACGGGCTTGAAAATGGCCCAAATATCATATTCTAAAACATATCTAAACTATTAAAGTTTGTGCCAAAAAAGAAAATTTCATTTAATATTTGCTTAAGTCACTATGTGTAATTTTTAGCTGATTTTTAATATATTTTCTAGAAAAATTACTTGTTCATTGGAATGTTGGTTCACAATCTTACAGGTTTCCAACTTGATACAATTGAGTGTCTCTTAGTCATGTGTANTTATTACTAGAAGATTAATTTATTAACTAAAACTGGAGCTGATTCCCTTAAGACATATAATATACTTCAAATTTTCAGTTAATAGCTGCCCTCCAACACCTGTTCACCATAAGCCCCAACTCTTCACTAGGGGTTGGTCAACATTAAGACTATTATTGGTATTGAGGAGAGAGTGATCCCTTGTGCCCTTTAAACATTGTGGGTAAGTTTCACCATTTTTACAGGGAACAG
>NW_023183885.1:251-1375 GCF_002007445.2 Ailuropoda melanoleuca | reverse complement strand
GTCTTCTTGACAACCAATACAGGTTTTATGACTGGAAGATCAACCGACCAAACAAGCAAGCAAACAAACAAGACGGAGAATGGCCAGAGATCCGGAAGGTAAAGGCTGGGTAATTTGGAAACCCTGATGGGGATTTTGTGGCAGAGGCCATTTGCATTTGTTTTTACATGGAAAGAAAGGTGCCTGGGTTTTAAATTCCATACCCTCCTTTTTTCTGCCTCCTCTGATGTGAATCAATAGCCGTGTATGGTGTGTTGCCTTTCTGGACTTTTGAGTGTTTTCCATTGGTCTATTCTATAGAGGTTTTGCATATTTTGGGGGCAGATTTCTGATACTTGATATTTTTATTGATTATTTATTCTGACAGAGATTGCATTGAAAGTGTAGAATGCTCTGGGTAGGTAACATAGACATTTTAGCCATATTTGTTCTTTCAATCTGTCAACATGGAAAGTGTTTCCACTTCTTTGTGTCTTCCTCAATTTCTTCCACAAGTGTTCTGTAGTTTTTCGACTACAGATCCTTTCCCTCTTTGGTTAGGTTTATTCCTAGGTATCTTATGGGCTTTGGTGCAATTGTAAATGGGATCAATCTCTTAATTTCTCTTTCTTCTATCTCATATTAGTGTAGAGAAATGAAACTGATTTCTGTGCATTGATTTTATATCCTGCCACGTTGCTGGATTACTACATGACTTCTAGCAGTTTGGGGTGGAGCCTTTTGGGTTCTCCACATAGAGTATCATGTATCCTTGGAGAGTGAGAGGTTGACTTCTTTGCTGATTTGGATGCCTTTTATTTCTGTTTGTTGTCTGATTGCTGAGGCTAGGAGTTCTAGTACTATGTTGAACAGCAGTAGTGAGAGTGGGCCTCCCTGCCATGTTCCTGACCACAGGGAAAAGCTCTCAGTTTTTCCCTATTGAGAAAGATATTTGCTGTGGACTTTTTGTAGATGGCGTCTAGGATACTAAGGTCTGTTCCCTCGATCCCTAACTGAAGAGTCTTTTTTTTTTTAGCACAAAATTTTTTTTTTATTTTATTATATTATGTTAATCACCATACAGTACATCCCCAGATTCTGATGTAAAGTTTGATGCTTCATTAGTTGCGTGTAACACCCAGTGC
>NW_023183885.1:0-224 GCF_002007445.2 Ailuropoda melanoleuca | reverse complement strand
ACGTGCCCTCCTTACTACCCATCACCAGTCTATCCCATTCCCCCACCCCCTCCCCTCTGAAGTCTTCAGTTTGTTTCTCATAGTCCATAGTCTCTCAGGTTTCATTCCCCCTTCTGATTACCCCCGTTTTCTTTATCCCTTTTTTCCCCTACTGATCATCCTAGTTCTTATGTTCCATAGATGAGAGAAATCATTTGATAATTGTCTTTCTCTGCTTGACTTAT
>NW_023183884.1:0-758 GCF_002007445.2 Ailuropoda melanoleuca | reverse complement strand
AATAAGGACAAGGAAGAGGTTTTGAGGTGAAGCTCTCCATGTGGAAAAGATGTTTTTATTGTAATTAATCTTGTCTCATAGGAAATCAACATGGGGTTGTTAATTCAGCTAATAGATACAGAGTAACCTTATGTTTCAGATCTCTTCTCATCACTTCAGATATAAGCATGCACATAATCCATCCTCTGACCTGCAGCCTCCAGTTTCGTGAAGACAGGAACAGGGAGCAATAAAATTGCCATGTGTACAGTATTAGCGGAACATGCAGAACTGTCCCTAGCTAGANTAGTGCTGAGGTCTCAGTGAAGGCTTCCTATAGGAAAAGAACTAATTCTATTACTTAAAAGTGGGTGGTCTTTATCAACTATTGCCTCTCTGAGCCTGACTCTTCACTTATAACTCTAAAAAATATCCCATGCAGCTCTTATATACCAGGGATGGTAGATGGCAATATTCACTGAATCTGACTTTCCCATACTGATCACTAATGCTTTGTCCAGGCATAAAGTTGGTATTTCCGAGCAGGGAAGGGTCCCAGGTTGAAATTTTGTACCCTCAGCATATAAACCAAGTCTGCCTACCTTTTGCCCTTTGGCTGGGGACGGGGACTGTTCCCCGAAGCCAGAACCTTATCTGCAGTCACCACTAAACATCTCCTTGTCCAGAATCTGGCTCCACACTGCCATTGTGACCCATCATTGCAGCTCTCTCCTCTTGTGTTAAATCAATAGTTTATGACATGTACAAGGGAAAGCTGT
>NW_023183883.1:0-4149 GCF_002007445.2 Ailuropoda melanoleuca | reverse complement strand
AAATGCAGTTTCTATATTCTCACCTCAAGAAGCTGGAACAGCAACAGAGGGACAGGCCTAATCCACTCACATGGAAGCAGTTGATCAAAATTAGAGCAGAAATCAATGAATTAGAAACAAGAAGTACAGTAGAGCAGATCAACAGGACTAGAAGCTGGTTCTTTGAGAGAATCCATAAAATTGACAGACCACTGGCAAGACTTACCCACAAGAAAATAGAAAGGACCAAAATTAATAAAATTATGAATGAAAAAGGAGAGGTCACAACAAACAGCATTGAAATTGGAAGGATTATTAGAAATTTCTATCAACAGCTATATGCCAATACACTAAGCAATCTGGAAGAGATGGAGGCCCTCCTGGAAACCTATAAACTACCAAGACTTAAATAGGAAGAAATTGATTTTTTTAAACAGGCCAATTATTTATGAAGAGATTGAAACAGTGATTACAAACCTTCCAAAAAACAAAATGCCAGGGCCTGATGGATTCCCCGGGGAATTCTACCAAACATTCAAACAAGAAATAATACCTATTCTCCTAAAGCTATTTCAAAAAATAGAAAAAGAAGGAAAGCTAGCAAACACTTTCTATGAGTCCAATATTACCTTGATCCCCAAACCAGGCAAAGACCCCATCAAAAAGGAGAATTACAAACCGATTTCCCTAATGAATATGGACACCAAAATTCTCAACAAGATCCTAGCTAATAGTATCCAACAGTACCTTAAAAGGATTATCCATCATGATCAAGTGGGATTCATTCCTGGGATGCAAGAATGGTTCAACATTTGCAAATCTATCAGTGTCATAGATTTTATCAAAAAGAAAAAAGCCAAAAATCGTATGATTCTCTCAAAAGATGCAGAAAAATCATTTAACGAAATACAGCGTCCTTTCCTGATTAAAACACTTCGGAGTGTAGGGATAGAGGATAAATTCCTCAATCTTAAAAAAACGACCTATGAAAACCCTAGAGCAAATNGCCTACTGCAAGCATTATTCTCAATGGGGAAAAGCTGGAAGCCTTTCCCTTAAGATCAGGAACACGACAAGGATGCCCACTCTCGCCACTATTATTCAACATAGTACTAGAAGTCCTTGCAACAGCAATCAGACAACAAAAAGGGATAAAATGTATCCACACGGCTAAGAAGAAGTCAAACTGTCTCTCTTCACAGATGACATGATACTCTATATAGAAAAACCAAAAGAATCAACCTCCAAACTACTAGAAGTTATAGAGCAATTCAGTAATGTGGCGGGATACAAAATCAAAGCTCTGAAATTAGTGGCATTTCTATACACAAATAATGAGACTGAAGAAAGAGAAATTAGGGAATCCATCCCATTTACAATAGCACCAAAAACCATACGTTACCATGGAATTAACTTAACCAGAGATGTAAAGGATCTATATTCTAAAAACTACAAATCACTCTTAAAATACATTGAAGAAGACATAAAAAGATGAACAAATATTCCATGCTCATGTATCAGTAGAATTAATATAGTTAAAATGTCCATGCTACCCAGAACATCTACACTTTCAATGCTATCCCGATCAAAATACCAATGACATTTTTCAGAGAACTGGAACAAATAGTCCTTAAATTTGTATGGAACCAGAACAAGCCCTGAATTGCCAAGGAACTGTTGAAAAGGCAAAACAAAGATGGGGGCATCACAATGCCAGATTTTGAGCTGTACTACAAAGGTGTGATCACAAGGACAGCATGGTACTGGCACAAAAAGAGACACGTAGACCAATGGAACAGAAGAGAAAACCCAGAAATGGACCCTCAGCTCTTTGGGTAACTAATCTTTGATAAAGCAGGAAAAAACATCCAGTGGAAAAAAGCAGTATCTTCAATAAATGGTGGTGGGAACATTAGACAGCTACATGCAAAAGAATGAAACTTGACCACTCTCTCACACCATACACAACAATCAACTCCAAATGGATGAAAGAGCTCAATATGAGACAGGAATCCATCAAAATCCTGGAGGAGAGCATAGGCAGAAACTGTATGATATTGGCCACAGCAACTTTTTCATGACACAATTCCAAAGGCAAGAGAAACAAAAGATACAATGAACTTATGGGACTTCAACAAGATAAAATTTTCTGCACAGCCAAGGAAACAGTCAAAAAAAACTAAGAGGCAGCCCACGGAATGGGAGAATATACTTGCAAATAATGATACAGATAAAAGACTGGTATCCAAGATCTACAAAGGACTTCTCAAACTCAGTACAGGAAAACAAATAAATCATAAATGGGCAGAAGATATGAACAGAAACTTTTCCAATGAAGACATACAAATGGGTAACAGACAAATGAAAAATTTTCACAATCATTAGCCATCAGGAAATTTCAAATCAAAACCACACTAAGATACCACCTTATACCAGTAAGAACGGCAAAAATTGACAAGGAAAGAAACAACAATTGTTGGAGAGGATGTGGAGAAAAGGGATCTCTCCTACATTGCTGGTGGGAATGCAAGTTGGTACAGCCACTTTGAAAACAGTGTGGAGGTCCCTTAAAAAGTGAAAAACTGAGCAACCCTATGACCCAGCCATTACACTACTGGGTATTTACCCCAAAGGTACACACGTAGTGAAGAGAAGTGCCA
Source organism: Ailuropoda melanoleuca (assembly GCF_002007445.2). Lineage (NCBI taxonomy): Eukaryota > Metazoa > Chordata > Mammalia > Carnivora > Ursidae > Ailuropoda > Ailuropoda melanoleuca. The sequence goes on along the minus strand of NW_023183883.1, from coordinate 1,510 downwards.
TATGAACCACAAAGTTCATAGTAGCATTGTCCACAATACCTAATTGTGGAAGGAGCCGAGATGCCCTTCAACAGATGACTGGATTAAGAAGATGTGGTCCATATATACAATGGAATATTACTCAGGTATCAAATGAACGATCTCAACATTTGCTGCAACATGGACGGTACTGGAGGAGATAATGCTAAGTGAAATAATTCAAGCAGAGAAAGACAATTATCATATGTTTTCTCTCACCTATGGAACATAAGAATTATGAAGATCAGTAGGAGAAGAAAGGGATAAAGACAGGGGGGTAATCAGGTGACCTGACCTGACCTGTCTTNGTCCTGACCTGTCTGAAGAAGGGTGTTTTGGGACATGCCACTGAACCATGGGCACACATATTTTGTTTGTGTGATCAAGGCGAGGCCGGCAGGGTAGTGTCAGTCTGGGCAGAGGCTCACACCAGGGGGATGAAACACTGCTCTGAAGACTGATGCACACAGTGTGGCTGCACCGGGCCTGGGCCAGCAACACAGGACAATGAGCCTGTGCTCTCCGCAGCAGGAGGCCCCTGGGGGATGGTCTTCTGACGACCAGTGCACCCAAGGAACAGCTGCATGAATGACAACCTGCAGTGAGAATTATGCCCCAGAAGGTCTAAACAGAAGAGGGCACCATGTGATTCCTGGTTTCTGACTGTATTTCCAAGGCTCAGATATGGAAACTGCATCTGTAAATCCTGGATAGAAATCCCAAGACTTTTCTCACAAAATCATGGAGTACTTCCATAGCTGCATGGGTCCTAATAAGGGTGTGAACATTTCCTACCACAAATTCGGTGCTGGTAGTCTGGTTATGTAGTGGACACATGAACCCGGTGTAAAATCTTGTGTTCTTAGACTTTGCTTCCTCATGGAGGTGGCTTCTCAAGGTCTTTGTAGGACCCAGAGCACAGATTTCCTTTGCCCTACCATTGATCATGGTATGTGTACAGAATAGAACTCTGCAAGGGGACGGAAATAGCAAAGAATAGACTGCGATTTGGATAAAGGTCTGTGTATGAGGTAAGGTTCTCCCGAGAAACCAAACGAATAGTATGTATATATGTATGTATGTATGTATGTGTATATTTAACATAATTTATACATATTTGCACCTGTGTATGTTGATATATATGTGCATCTGTCTGCCTATCTATCAATCCATCTGAGATGGTTATTTTAAGGAACTGTTAGCCATGATTGTAGAAGTCCAAAATAATTAGTGGGCCAGCAGGCCACAGATTCAGGGGATGAAAAGTAGATGTAGTTTGGTTCTGAAAGTAGTGTGATCCCAGAAGTCCTTCTTTCTGGGTGAGGCCAGTCTTTTCTCCATCAAGGCCTTCGATTGATTGGATGAGACCCACACAACATTCAGATGGTAATTTGTTTAAGCAACCCCTACTGATTTAATTCTTTTTTTATGATTTTTTTATTATATTATGTTAATCACCATACAGTACATCCCCAGATTCCGATGTAAAGTT
>NW_023183882.1:0-4298 GCF_002007445.2 Ailuropoda melanoleuca | reverse complement strand
ATAAGGGAAAATACCCCCACTAAGGAAGAACATTCTAATGATGCTCGCTGGCCAATAAGGCGTAAAAAATATCCACAAGAGCACGTGGAGGGAGAGGAGATAATAGCTTCCATTCATGAGCGCCACACCCCATGCTGAGTACCTTTATTCGAGCCTTACCTCTGCTCATGAGCTGAGTACTGTACCATCCATGAGGTAGGTACTGCTGGAGAAACTGAGGCACAGGGAGGGGCCAGAACACACACTCAGGTCTCTGTGGCTCCAAACCCATGCCCCCAACCTCCATGGGTAGCCAATGGCATGTCGTAGCTGCATACTAGGCGGAAGCAGCTGTCCTTCCAGAGCCCCGTGTCTCGGCGAACTCCCAGCAGAAATGTGGGGACCGCAGCTGGCCAGAAAAGGCTGGGCTTCTCCCCAAGCACACACGCACTGCCCTCCCGCTCTGCGTCATCTGTGCCTTTAATTGGCATGACCCGCTCCACAACAAGGAAAGTGTTTACAGTGTTAACAAGGCAAACTGTTAATTAAGACAGCAGTCCCTTCAGGGGATTTTAATTTAGGGTAGGCACCAACCAGGATAAAGGAGACATTCAAACCATCGAATTTGTGCAGTTTTCTACACCCAACTGGCTACCTCGCGGAATTGAATAAAGGTGACGTTTGCTCGCTAATTATGACTTCCCAACGCCTGCAAATGAGGCCGTCACCATCTCAGAAGCGTTCAGAGTCTGCACGTGGGTGCTAATAACTTCAGAAAGGGAGGATCTGTGAGGCAATGAAGGGGTAGGGGGAGAGGCGAGCTGCCCTTGTTCAAATCCCAGCTCCACCATGTACTGGCTAACATAAGTTACTCACCCTGTCTGAGCCTTGGGTCCCTCATGTATAAAATAAAGACAATGTGCCCGGCTAACAGGGTTTTTGACATTATTAAATTAGAATGTATACCCGTATGTGTACAGCCACATTTTACATATGTACATATATGTGTAGATACTCACATATTTTGCACAGTCCTGGGCATGTAGCAAATCCTCAGTTATCACTATTCCACTCACAGCTCATTGTCCTGGGTTTGGCTTTGGGGAAGTGACCTAGACGTCGTAAAGACCTTGACTTCAGACGAATTATGTAAGCTGCCCAGGGGCACAGAGCTCATAAGGTTTGGTAGTTGGCCCAGGTGATGCTGGGTCCCAAATTGTATGTGACTTCCGAGTCCCTCCTCCTCGACTGCACTCTATTCCAGATGTAAGCTGAATTTAGACCCTCCAGTGCCAGCCCAGAAGCTTGAATCAGAGTAATTGGCATGCAGGGCTCAGCTGGGCACAGAGTGGGAACCCCTATTGTTTCAAAGCAGATTGTCTTTACATCGTTGGTTCCCATGGGACTTTCCACTCTGGCTGCCATTCTCCACCGAGGATGAGATAGGTTGTGGATTTCACAGCATCTGAAGGATCCGTGAGGGGTTGAGGCACAAGAAAAGGTAAAAAGATGTTGGAATTATTAGAGCCTCTAAGAACAACTGCAAGGGCTCCCCTTGGTGCAATCATTACCTTCTCATGTTCCCAGTGAGTGACGGGGTGATCAGAAGAGATGGGGCCAAAGTGTTCAAAGGCTGGATTCCAACATAAACAAGCCTGGAACCCTCTAATGTGCAGGTTCTCACTGCTTCAGGTGTATCCCTGCCCATCCCGGCCCTGGCTGCTCTGATGACTTGATTCCTACCCATTCCAGGACTCAGATGTAGATTCAAGTTCATCTATAACCCCTAGGGAGTCAAAAGAGATGAGCTTTAATCCTAATCTTTGATCAGTTTATTGTTAAATTGCATACATAATCTTATATTAATATGTATATTATGGTGAGATGTCTACTATAAAACATGGAGAAAATACACAAAATGTAAAAGGAAGAGATGGAAGGTCTAATACCGTCTTACTACACCCTTGTACATATAGTCAACACTCCCTTTCCCATGCAAAAGGCCCATTCACAGAAGAGCTGCCCACTTCTCCAAAGAATTGTCCTTGGCCAAAGGGAGCTGCCTCACTTGGAAGTGGGCATTCCTCATCACCGTAGGATCAGGACAGAGGTATGCAAAAGGTCAACCCCGCCCCCCGTGGTGCAATTTGCCTTCTAGAGCTCCCAGTTGGATCGAGCTGAAGCTGGACTCCGGCTGAGATCACACCTTTGCTTAGGTTTTTCCTTCTACTCCATCCTGTTTCCCTTACTCTCTCACAGGTTCCTCCTAAGTGCACTGCCTGAATAAGTCACATGCTTCCAAACCCTTGCCTCAGGCTCCGCTTCCAGGGAAATTGAACTAACATAGTACATTATGAAACATGACCAGAAACATAACTTCCGAAACAGATACAATAGAAAATAAGCAGAAATAGAAGTTCTTATACCTTCTTCCCACACCCAGGAGGATCATCCTACAATTCCTCCACTTTGTAGATGCCCCATTTCAGAGATCAGCTTATAGTAAGCTGAACCTTGGCAGGGATTGAGGCAGAGGACAGACTGGGTCAGATCTGTGGTTGAAAAAGTGGTTCTGGCTGCCCAGGAGTGAGTGGAAAGGGGTGGGGGCCAGGCTGGAAGCAGGCAGAGCCGTGAAGAGATGGTTACAGGCATCCGAGCAAAAGCTGGTAGCAGTTTGGATGAAGGTGGTGGAGGAATAGAGAAAGGTGGCCGATGGAAAAAGACTTAAGAGGGGAGACCCCCAGCGCATGGTAGCTGAGTGACTATCAGGGACCAGGAAAGGAGGAGGGAGGAGGAGGGGTGCCTGGTGTCTCATGTGAACCGTGGACTGTGCTATGTCTACTGAGACAGGAACCTAGAGAAGGAGCAGGCATGTGGGGGCCAAAGACAAGTTTCGTTTTGGCACCACCATCTCCACCAACCCAGCCAAGTTCTCTTTTTTGCAAAGAACCTGGAGTTCAGAGAAGAAACCCATACATTCTCCATCACAGGGGTACCTACAAGGGCACAAGCCACAAAGCATCCTTGAGAAGCCTTCAAGACAAGATTCCGTTTACTCTGTTGGCCATTTGTTGAGCACTTGCTGTAAACAAAGCTCTTTGCTGGGACCAAGGTAGATACAAGGGGCAGGCCCTCTGGAAGCTCGTGGTCCCCAGGAGAGACAAACACACTCAGAAAAGGCTCCAGTTGACTTTGGAACTCAGTGGGCTTTAGAGCCAGGCCTACTGGGGTCCAATGCTGGCTCTTCAATTTAATTGTGGGCTTCATCCCTCTGAGCCTCAGTTTCCTTGCCTATAAAACGGGGTTGAAGACAGTGGTACCTACCTCATGGGCTGTGGCTATAACAGCAAGAGCATTAACTAGCACTTACTGAGCCTTGAAAGTTCCAGCACTATGTACGTGGCACATAGTAGATGTTTAATAAATAGTTGTTGAATGAATTAACTAACTGAGCAATTATCACATATGCCAGATGTTGGGGGAAAACTGGTGCCCAATAAGTGACTTTTTTTATGGTTCTTGCCCCTTTTTTTGAATTTTCTTCTTTTTAAAAAATTTTGTTTATTAGACAGAGAGAGAGAGAATATGCATGCACAGAGGGAGAGGGAGAAGCATACTCCCTGCTGAGCAGAGAGCNGACTCCCTGCTGAGCAGGGAGTCTGACACAGGGCTCCATCCCAGGACCCTGAGATCATGGCCTGAGCCGAAGGCAGACGCTTACGACTGAGCCACCCAGGCGCCCCTATTTTTGAATTTTCTTAACAGCTCTGTGAGACAAGCGTGGCTGCTTTCCCCATTCAGGAGAGAAAACTGAGGTCCTGGGACTTTAAGTTCACCATCCAAGGTCACACCGCTCATAAATGATAGAACAGGATCCCAATGCATGCCATCCAGGTCCAGAACCCGTGTCCTCAGCCCAAAGATTACTAATCCTTTGATGTATGTAAATCACAGAGCCACAGCACCCTCCTGATTCCAGAAGCTTCTCTGAGCCAGGCTTGGGCATCTGGACTCTTCCGGGTAGGTAATAGGGAGCCCCCCAGAAGGATGGGATCAAGAGGCCCGACAGAGGCACATGTGTGATTTAGAAAGGTACTCTGGCTCCCGGGAAGGGTTGGGACTAGGGTGAGGCTTAATGAGGCACAAAATTCAAGGAGAAGTTTACACAGCGACAAGAAAAACCTCTCAGTTAATCAAGATAAAGGTAAATCCGTAGCACTGATATTTCCTTTCGTCTCAGACACCAACATGGCTCAGCAAACACTCTTACCAATCCTATCTTTACTTAAAATTTTGATATTTTGCTCATCACAGCTTTT
>NW_023183881.1:637-2018 GCF_002007445.2 Ailuropoda melanoleuca | reverse complement strand
AGTGAAACACGACGAACACAGTACTGAGAAAGACAATTCGGCCAAAATCCGCTTCCAACGAAATGCTTGCTTCCTGGGGAAATCATGTCAAAACTCCTGGCAGAAATGGAACGAAAAGGGACAAAACACGTCCGTCAGAAACAACAGCGTACAGGGACCGTCTTAGTACTAACATCACCCTTTCGTGAATAGGGAAACATGAGGGAAAGTGGTCACAGAATCCTGACGAGAGTGCCCCATATTGTTCACAGAGACACCACACAGTCCATGGAAATATCAACGATCATCATCTCTCGTAGGGAGCATTAATGAAAACCTTCCGGATTTTGGAGGACTCAGCGCCCTTCTTATTGTTAATAAAGCAGAACGTCCAGGAAACACCTCCTGCGAACAGCAGCCTTTTCACTGGGGACCCCGATTCCACATTGGGTGTAGGGGCCTGGGGAGGATCCAGCCCTTAGAACCAAGAAACAAAGTGTGAGTGGAAAGCCCTTGAAGTCACGACGGCCTTATGGAAGGTGGAACAGGAATCAAGGTGCTTTGGTACCGTGAGTGAAACACGACGAACACAGCACTGAGAAAGACAATTCGGCCAAAACCCGCTTCCAACGAAATGTTTGCTCCCTGGGGAAATCCTGTCAAAACTGCTGGCGGCAATGGAACGAAAAGGCCCAAAACACGTCCGTCAGAAACAACACCGTACAGGGACCGTCTTAGCACTATCATCACCCTTCGTGAATAGGGAAACATGAGGGAAAGTGGTCGCGGAAGCCTGACGAGAGTGCCCCATAGTGGTCTCTGAGACACCACACAGTCCAGGGAAATATCAACGATCATCATCTCTCGTGAGTAAGGGAGCATGAATGAAAATATTCAGGATTTTCGAGGACCCAGCGCCCTTCTTATTGGTAGGAAAGCAGAGCGTCCAGGAAACACTTCCAGCTAATATCAGCCTTTTCACTGCGGAACCTGATTCCACATTGGGTGTAGGGGCCTGGGGAGGATCCAGCCCTTAGAACCAAAAAACAAAGTGTGAGGGGAAAGCCCGTGAAGTCACGACGGCCTTATGGAAGGTGGAACAGGAATCAAGGGGCTTTGGTACCGTGAGTGAAACACGACGAACACAGCACTGAGAAAGACAATTCGGCCAAAACCCGCTTCCAACGAAATGCTTGCTCCCTGGGGTAATCCTGTCAAAACTGCTGGCGGCAGTGGAAAGAAAAGGCCCAAAACACGTCCGTCAGAAACAACACCGTACAGGGACCATCTTAGCACTATCATCACCCTTCATGAAGTGGGAAAAATGAGGGAAATTGGTCGCGGAAGCTTGACGAGATTGCCCCATAGTGGTCTCTGAGACACCTAACAGTCCAGGGAAATA
>NW_023183881.1:0-193 GCF_002007445.2 Ailuropoda melanoleuca | reverse complement strand
CCGTACAGGGACCATCTTAGCACTATCATCACCCTTCGTGAATAGGGAAACATGAGGGAAAGTGTTCCCGGAAGTCTGATGAGTGCCTCATAGTGGTCTCTGAGACACCACACAATCCTGGAAATTTTCAACGAACATCATCTCACTTAAATAAGGGAGTATAAATGAAAATGTTCAAGAAATTCGAGGACTC
>NW_023183880.1:1877-2026 GCF_002007445.2 Ailuropoda melanoleuca | reverse complement strand
GTTGAACAATAATGGCAAGAGTGGGCATCTTTGTTGTGTTCCTTATCTTAAGGGAAAGGCTTTCACCTTTCTCCATTGTGAATGATATTTGCTGTAGACTTTTCATAGATGGTTTTTATGAAATTGAGGAATGTATCCTCTCTCCCTAC
>NW_023183880.1:1215-1518 GCF_002007445.2 Ailuropoda melanoleuca | reverse complement strand
TGTTTCTATTTTTTGAAATAGCTTTAGGAGAATAGGTATTATTTCTTCTTTGAATGTTTGGTAGAATTTCCTGGGGAATCCGTCAGGCCCTGGACTCTTGTTTCCTGGGAGGTTTTTGATCACTGCTTCAATCTCTTCATAATTAATCGGTCTGTTTAAATAATCAGTTTCTTCCTATTTCAGTGTTGGTAGTTTATCGGTTTCCGGGAAGGCCTCCATTTCTTCCAGGTTGTTTAATTTATTGGTATAAAGCTGTTGATAAAAGTTTCTAATGATCCTTCCTATTTCATTGGTGTTCGTTGT
>NW_023183880.1:841-1096 GCF_002007445.2 Ailuropoda melanoleuca | reverse complement strand
TTTCAAAGAACCAGCTTCTAGTTCTGTTGATCTGCTCTACTGTACTCCTGGTTTCTAATTCATTGATCTCTGCTCTAATCTTGATCAACTGCCTTCTCATGTGTGGGTTAGGACTGTTTCTGTTCGACCTCCAGCTTCTTGAGGTGAGAATGTAAAAACTGCATTTTAGATTTTTCTATTCTTTTGAGTGAGACTTGGATGGCTATGTATTTTCCTCTTAGGACTGCCTTTTTAGTGTCCCATAGGTTTTGGCCC
>NW_023183880.1:323-597 GCF_002007445.2 Ailuropoda melanoleuca | reverse complement strand
GTTGAGACCTGTTTTGTGACCCAGTATATGGTCTATTCTGGAGAAAGTTCCATGTGCATTCAAAAAGAATGAGTATTCTGTTGTTTTTGGGTGTAGTGTTCTGTATATATCTATGAGGTCCATCTGGTCCAGTATATCATTCAAAGCTCTTTTTTGTTTGTTGATTTTCTGCTTAGGTGATCTGTCTATTGCTGAGAGCAGAGTGTTGAGGTCCCCTGCTATTAACTTATTATTATCTATATGTCTCTTTATTCTAGTTAAGAGTTGGCTTGTG
>NW_023183880.1:0-244 GCF_002007445.2 Ailuropoda melanoleuca | reverse complement strand
TAAGAATAATATAGTGTCCTTCTGTATCTCTAACTACAGTCTTTAGTTTAAAATCTATTCTGTCTGATATGAGAATTGCTACCCCAGCTTTCTTTTGAGGTTCATTGGCATGAAAAATGGTTTTCCATCACTTCACTTTCAGTCTGGATGTATCTTTAGGTTCAAGATGTGCCTTTTGAGGGGCGCCTGGGTGGCACAGTGGTTAAGCGTCTGCCTTCGGCTCAGGGCGTGATCCCGGCGTTAT
>NW_023183879.1:1781-1948 GCF_002007445.2 Ailuropoda melanoleuca | reverse complement strand
TGCATTTGTCAAAACCCACAGCACTGTACATCACAAAGAATGAACTTTAATGTATGCAGATTAAAAAAAAATCAACCGGAAGTTTGGGGGGGGGGGTTCCAGGATGGAATGCACACAATGCAAAAAGAATGTACTGTATATAATATATGCTATAACCTAAAAAAAAA
>NW_023183879.1:0-1567 GCF_002007445.2 Ailuropoda melanoleuca | reverse complement strand
GGGGGGGTTCCAGGATGGAATGCACACAATGCAAAAAGAATGTACTGTATATAATATATGCTATAACCTAAAAAAAAAGTCTCTGGAATATATAAAAAACTCTTCCAACTCAACAACAAAAAGACAACTCAATTTAAAAATAGTCCCATTTCTCCAAAGAAGCTGTACAAACAGCCGGTGATTACATAAAGAGATGCTCGACATCACAAGTTATTAGGAAAATGGTAATTAAAACCACAGTGAGAGATCAAAAACAAAAAAAAACAAGTATTAGTGAGAATGTGGAAAAACAGGAACTCTTGCGCACTACTAATGGGAATGTAAAATACCGTAGCTAGTGTGGAAAAAAGTTTGGGAGTTCCTCAAAAAGTTAAACACAGAATTAATATATGATCCAGCAATTCCACTCTTAGGTATATACCCAAGAGAAAGGAAAAGATATCCACACACAAACTTAGTATATGAATGTTTACAGAAGCACTTACAACAGAAAGACCTACACGTTGAAAACCATAAAGTGTTGCTGAGAGAAATTATATGATAGCAATATATAATAAAATAATAATGATATATAACAAATTACTAAAATAAGTAGAGACGTTTTATCTATGGATTGGAAGATTCAATATGGACATCAGCTCTCCTGAAACTGGTGTATAGATTCAACGCAGTCTGGAGCACCTGGCTGGGTCAGCTGGTAGAGTATACAACTCTTGATCTTGGGGTCATGAATTTGAGCCCCATGTTGGGCATAGAAGTAGAGATTACTTAAAAGAAAAATAGATTCATCATAATCCTAATCAAAACTCCAACAGATTTTGGGGCACCTGGGTGGCTTACTCAGAAGAGTGTCCAACTCTTGATCGTCAGCTCAAGCTGTGATTTCACGGTCATGGGATCTAGCTGCATCTAGCTTCATGCTCAGTGGGGAGTCTGCCTGAGAGTCTCTCCAGCCCTCTGCCCCTCCCCCTCTGCACGCACCTCTCTCAAATAAATAAATCTTAAAAAAAAAAAAAAGATTCCAGTAGGTTTTATTTTTAAATAGAAATTGACAAGCTGATTCCAAAATTTATATGGGAAGGCAAAACGATTTAGAATAGCCAAAACAGATTGAAAAAGAACAAAGTTGAAAAAGCGATACGGATTTCAAGAGTTATTATAGAGTTAACCATGATAATGGTAGTATCGATAAAGGACAGACACACAGTTCAACACAGAACAGAGTTCAAAACTAAACTCATATATATGGTGAACTTATTTTTGACAAAGGTGCAAAGGCAATGCTGGGAGAGAGAATAGCCTTTTCAACAAATGGGGCTGGAAAAAATTGGATATCCATATGTAAAAATCAATGAACTTGGGTCCATACTTCACACTACACACACACACACANACACACACACACACACACACACACACACACACACAAACTAACTCAAAAGGAGATCGTAGACCTATATGTAAAACCCAAAAGTATAAAACCCCCAAAAGAAAACTTAGGAGAAAATCTTTGCGAACTTAGGTTAGGCAAAGATTTCTTAGATGTAACATCAAAAGCACAATCCAT
>NW_023183878.1:287-646 GCF_002007445.2 Ailuropoda melanoleuca | reverse complement strand
GAAACACAAAGGACAGAGACGCGCCGGCCCTGGAAGTGAGGGCTGGGGCGCCGGGTGTGGGGCGCACAGCCTGGGATGCTGCAGGGTTTAGCAGCACCAACAGAAACAGAGTTAGAGTGGCCAGAACATCAGTGGAGAACGGGCCGCAATCCCTCTGTTCTGAGACAGAGGCTGAATTTCGGCCGCTGCTGCTCTGACTCTCAGAAGAGGCACAGCAGACCTCCAGGGAAAGCCGCCAGAAAACAAAAGCCTGGAAATACCGGCTCACAGGGTGCCCATTCTCATCCCCCCTCGCAGGGGACACAGAGACTCTACCCAAACAGGGTTTCCTGAGTATCGGCCCGGCAGGCCCCTCCCCC
>NW_023183878.1:0-189 GCF_002007445.2 Ailuropoda melanoleuca | reverse complement strand
TTCGGATTAGGGTGTGATCACAGCGTTCTGGAAAGGAGTCCCTCATCGGGCTTCTCCGCTGGGAGCCTGCTTCTTCCTCTCCCACTCCCCAGCTTGGCTTCCCTTTCTTGCTGACTGCCTGTCTCTCTCTCTCAAATAAATAAATACAATCTTTAAAGAAGAAGCCCACATCCCTAAGATCTCTATAAA
>NW_023183877.1:0-715 GCF_002007445.2 Ailuropoda melanoleuca | reverse complement strand
GTCGAAGAAGCCATCCCTGAATTATGAAGCGTATTTTCCCAGTGACATATCTGCTCTGGATACAGCAAAGGCCCCATGGAACCAGAATGGAAGTACTTGATGTGCCCACTTTCCTGGTAGCTAGTTTATTCCAGACCAGGTGGAATGCAGAACTTCATACCAGTTTTGACTGCTCTGTTGAATTGCAATAAATCAAATAACAGTAAGGCCAGGTCTCGGCACGAGTGGACATGGCCTNGCCCACACGGGCTTGTACTGAAGGGCAGCTTGCTCCCCGCCTCTCCACACCCTGCTCTGCACCCCCACGTCAGGTTGCCCTTCAGAGGACACTGAAGATGGGATTCAGTCAGAATGCTAGAGGAAGACTTTTTTTTTTTTAATTTGCATGTCTCCAACTATGTGATCTTGTTCTTTTGTTGTTGTTGTTGTTTTCTTTCCTCTCTCTCTCTCTCTCTATTTTGCACTTTCCTTTGGCTGTTTGGGTGACAGGAGGTAAACACAAACTTCCTGGCTGTCCGTGAGTCAAAGGGGCACGAGGCCCCTTTGCATGCTGGAGACAGAGAGCGAGGTGAGCTCTTCCAGTAGCAGAGATCCACGAAGCGTGGCTCAGACCAAAGCAGACCAAGGGGAGCGTGAAGGATGAGAAGGGCGAGCCGTGTCCATGATCCCTTTGCTGTGGCTTGGTGTCTTCTGAGCAAAGGGATCATTGTCCTGA
>NW_023183876.1:0-589 GCF_002007445.2 Ailuropoda melanoleuca | reverse complement strand
TTACACTGTATCATTAGGTACCTATTCTTTAATGGGAACCTGATCTTATTTTAAGATCCTTATGGAACTTGCCTAGAGACAGCTTGAGAGTATGCAAGATGTTCTTGAGCACCTTTATACATAAAAATGCTTATTAAAGCTAGGTAAACCTGTTGGGTTTTTTGTTTGTTTGTTTGTTTTGTTTTGTTTTAATGGGAAGCTCCAGGAAGGTGTGGAGGAAGATTATCCTGAGCTAATCTATGCTCACTTGTTTTGCTTCTAGGGATTCTAGCCCACGTAGGCTTCAGTTCACCTCTCAAATTATTGGAACTTGGCTTAAGATTTGATTAGTTGTCAAATCATTTTTACAATTTGAGAGTAAAGAAAATTATTCAACAATTGGCCTGATGAGTTATTTTGTTCCTGGGGTCTTCAATCTGCTCCATTTATTTGCTTCCAGGTACCATGCAAGAGTTTCATTCATTATATTCTATAAGGTTTTGTGCTTCTTCACCTCACAAATAATCTCTCTCCCTATGCAGGCTGCTGTAAGCATTATCTGTTAAAGCATACCTGCTAGGACCTTAAAATTGGAATTCAGAGCCTGGAA
>NW_023183875.1:400-630 GCF_002007445.2 Ailuropoda melanoleuca | reverse complement strand
GTGAAAAGGCTGCTGTTCGCTGGAGGTGTTTTCCTGGACGCTCTGATTTATTAACAATGAGAAGGGCGCTGGGTTGTCGAAAATCCTGAACCTTTTCATTCATGCTCCCTTACTCATGAGAGATGATGATCCTTGATATATCCCTGCACTGTGTGGGGTCTCAGAGACCACTATGGGGCACACTCGTCAGATTTTCGTGACCACTTTCCCTCATGTTTCCCAATTCACGA
>NW_023183875.1:0-193 GCF_002007445.2 Ailuropoda melanoleuca | reverse complement strand
CAAAGCACCTTGATTCCTGTTCCACCTTCCATAAGGCCGTCGTGACTTCAAGGGCTTTCCCCTCACACTTTGTTTCTTTTTTCTAAGGGCTGGACCCTCCCCAGGCCCCTCACCCAATGTAAAATCGGGGTCCCCAGTGAAAAGTCTGCTGTTCGCTGGAGGTGTTTTCCTGGACGCTCTGCTTTATTTCCAA
>NW_023183874.1:430-588 GCF_002007445.2 Ailuropoda melanoleuca | reverse complement strand
AATTTCTTCCTGTTTCAGTCTTGGTAGTTTATAGGTTTCCAGGAAAGCATCCATTTCTTCCAGGTTGTTTCACTCATTTATGGAACATAAGAAATAGGAAGATCAGTAGGAGAAGGAAGAGAAGAATGAAGGGGGGGTAAACAGAAGGGGGAATGAAC
>NW_023183874.1:0-265 GCF_002007445.2 Ailuropoda melanoleuca | reverse complement strand
ACATTGCGTCAAAAACTGGGGATGTACTGTATGGTGACTAATATAACAAAAATTATTTTAAAAAAGCGTACTACACTCTTTGATAGTATATACAGAAGCTTTTACAAAGAGGAGAGAGAAATCTCCAAACTTGTCTGGTTATATGTATTTTTGTATGTCAAAAAAATTTTTTTGAGGAATAAGGAACATTTTTTAAAAACTGGATTGTAATCTCTATAAATGGAACAAAGGCCACATTTTGCCATATAATTTTTAGTCAGGTTGC
>NW_023183873.1:0-1462 GCF_002007445.2 Ailuropoda melanoleuca | reverse complement strand
CTGGAGCCATCAGGTTTGCGGATCATCAAGGAAAAATTACAGCTAATTGCTTCCTTTTTTTTCTTTTTTTTAATAATCATTCACTAAGACGTAAAAAAGTGTTTATCACTTTTTGGAAATCTGCTGGCAGATGAAGAGACTTGGGCTCATATGGGAACTACAAAATTCATTAAGTTAAGGCAAAATATTCATCCAAATATTTGAGTAATAAACAGAATACTAATATTATTGTGACATAGTGCAAAGTTAAGGAACAGTCCCATTAGACTGCCCTCATGTCTGACATCAACTGCAAAGTTGAGGGGTCTCCAAAACCAGCCTCAGATTTGGTAATTCTTTAAAAGACTCACGGAATTCACTAAAAGTTACTATATTCAAGGTTGGGGTTTATTATATCAAGAGGATACAGATTAAATATAAGCCAGGGTCGGGGCACCTGGGTGGCGCAGTTGTTCAGTGTCTGCCTTTGGCTCAGGGATGATCCCGGGGTCCCGGGATCCAGCCCCACATCAGGCTTCTCTGCTAGGAGCCAGCTTCTCCCTTTCCCACTCCCCCTGCTTGTGTTCCCTCTCTCCCCGGCTGTCTCTCTCTGTCAAATAAATAAATAAAACCTTTAAAATAAAAATAATGATAAGCCAGGGTAAGAGGCACGTGAGCAGAGTCTCAGAGGGGTCCCAACTCAGAGCTTCTAATAGTACTTTTCCATTGTGGGGGTGGAGCGTTAACGCCTTCCTGCAACATAACACTATTGTAACACCAAAACACACATTGCCAACCACCGGGCTTTACCACATAAACATGGTTGACTGTCCACGTGGCTGATCTTTTAGTCAGCAGTCCCTCTGGAGGTCGTCCAAACACCACATGGCCCATAGCCCCCAACATAAATGACATTACACTCTCCTGTGCAGCCCAAGGCCTCTTGGTAAACAAAGATACTCTTATCCTGCAGGACATTCCAAGGGCCCAGGCATCACCTCCCAGCAAAGGGCAAAGGCCACACCTCCCTCTGGATAACGTTAGTTCTTCACTACACACAGAGTCATAAGAAAAGCCATATTTTTACCGTTTTGAATTGGATATCTGTCATTGACCGTAACTTGAATTCTCCAACTGTTTGCTTTTTTGATGGTTCTGTCACACATTTTTGGCTATTTACATCGACTGTGGACCCACAAGTTATATGGAGATTTCTTACTGAAGGCTATTTTTTGTATTTATTCAGATGAACGACTTCAGCGGTCTCCTCCTTGACTTGTACTCCCAACTGCCTTCCAAACCCTGGCTGCAGGAAGGAGACTGAGGAGAGCTGGAGATCACGTTGGCGGAAGTTCCGCATTCTTGGGCTTCATTTGGGTGGCGTCGCCCCGCGGTGCTACACAGGAAAAGGTCCCCTTTGCTTTACTTGAACAGCAGCATTTGAGGGACTTTTCCTTTCATAACCATGACATTGGCTACCATG
>NW_023183872.1:0-584 GCF_002007445.2 Ailuropoda melanoleuca | reverse complement strand
AAATTGAATATTGAAGTTTCATTTATTTTAAAGTTGCTCAATTTTTCCCCTAATATTTTTAGATAATACGTTGTACTGAACACACGTTCAGATTTCATAATGGACACAGTGTTTAGANGTTTAGGCGTGGAGATGTATTTTTCAATGGCGCTCATTTAAAATCAACTGTATGTTTGAAGGATACTGATCAGATCTTGGGACAAATCATTAACTACAGAATATAAGTCTATCTTTTGCAAAGGAATGGATCTTTGATTTAGCAAAAAGTCTCTGTGGTTCGCTTCTGACAAGTCCTATTTGCAACGCTCATTACTAATCCATATTTCAGAACAAATACTATGCAAAAACATGATCTTGCTCACAGCGCTGCTCTTGGGCCAGCTTACATAGTTAAATGATCACTGCAGATGCAAAACCCAGGCAAAGCCGCCTTAGATCTTAGGAGACCTAATAAAACAGCGTCACATCACAGAAGAGCCTGTCACATGGCAGTTTCGCACATCCAACTGTTAGCACACTGGTCTCTCTTCCATGTAGCGCTAATCTGTAACACTCTAAATCAGCCTTGCCTGACCATGTATGCA
>NW_023183871.1:0-2350 GCF_002007445.2 Ailuropoda melanoleuca | reverse complement strand
TAAATATTTCTATATGTGACAAGAGGTACATATATTGAGCTATACATGAGTTCATACTGATGTCTCCAGGTTGAATCCATTACCACACGAATCATCCAGCCTCCTACTCTTGCACGTTTTATACTCCAACAACTAGAAGCCCTGATCACCAAGCACCATCCACTTACGGAATTCTTCCNTTCTTCAATTCCAGTATACACATACAGTGGTCTCAGAATCGCTAACCTGTACCCCATGGAAATCAACTTTATCAGTTAGAGTACAATGCTTACGTGCTGCTCCTTTTGCCTTTAGTCTTACAGACTGCACTTTTCCAGTGACTTAGATCAGCACCAATTCCTCCTACCCCTTAGTGTGGTTGTTCCATATGTTTGTAATACAGTTAGTGTCTCCATCATAGCCATCACAGCAAACGGGGGTTGGTGCTGACCTTCACGAGGGCGCAGGGTGAGTACAAGGCAACACCATCCGAATGTCAAGTGAGACTAATGCATTTGGTATGGAAATTGGCTGCAGTGTCTCACATCAATTCTTCTCTCGTGTTAGAGAATTTACTAGCATCATTTGTTTATTTTTATTTTTTTTGGGAGAGCGAGGGAGCAGGGGAGGGGCACAGGGAGAGGGAGAGAGAGAATCTTAAGCAGGGCTCGATCTCACAACCTTGAGATCATGACCTGAGCCAAAATCAAGAGTCGGACACCTAACTGACTGAGCCACCCAGGCGCCCCTGGGAATCATTTATTCCTTCCTCACAATCACCCATGCTCTGGGGATCAAAGGTGTATCAGACATGAGTCTAGCCAAGTTCAGGAAGGCACGGAAGGCATGGGCATAGCACACCCTAATACCAGGCAGACAATGAAACACAACAGAAGAGAGCAGTTCAGAAAACAGAGCCTTCACTTCCAGCAGGGCTTGGAAACCCCCAGGAAGATCTGGGAACTTTGTGCAAGATGATGTCCAGGAAACTGAAGGGGAAGAACCTACTCTGAGGGAAAAAACAAAGGGAANGAGGGGAAAAACAAAGGGCCGGAGAAAAGTAAGCAGTCCTGTGAATGGAGGCTAGTTTTCTGACACCATTTTGTGCCACGTTTCAAAAGAGAAATAGCCTTATCATATCTATGCCTAGAAAAGGATGTCAGGATAACAGGCTCGTGAAAGAACAAACAAACAAATAAAAAAACAGCTGCATATATTCCACTGTGGGGCAAAAGTATAACTTCCTCCATCAGTCTCACTGGTCAGACATTTGGTTTATTTTCAAGCTTTCGCTGTTATAACTGACCCTCTAATAAATACATATATATTTACACTTGCCCAATTTTTTGCCTTAGGAGGAATCGCTAGTCATGAAGTAGTTGGATCAGAGAGCGTCTACATTCAGGTTTCAATATATGCTGCACACTGTCCCTGCACTCACCAGTTTATACACTAAGGCATGACAGTGGCCACAGTCCACAGTTGTATTATTGACAATAATTTCCTATTGTCATTCGTTTTAATCTGCTGGCTCTGTGTGACACTGCCCCAGGACCTCATGAACAACATGATATCGACTTGCCTGTCACCATTCACCTTTGTCTTCCACCCCACACTGAGCTCTGGGGCTCAGATGAAAACTTCCAAAATCCCCCACAAGCCACACCTGGAAATGTCTCTAGACTCCTTCTGTCTTCCCTGGTGACAACCTGAAAGCAGACGGCTTAGTAGCTCAGCCTGAAAGCAGTATCAATTTTCATTGTCTCTTTCAGGTTGGATAGTGAAAACCTGGACTAGAGGCAAGGAGGCCTGTGCTGTGATGGAGGGAAGACCTAGGCTTTAAGAAGAATATTTCATTCACGTGCCTGGTGTGTACTCGCATTTCTACAGCAATGTCCCTGTGTTCCCTTTATGCAGATCACCTGGGGTCCCCAAGACGGAGCTCTGTAATGAGCATCCCCGTCACTCTGGGCACGCACATTACATTCCAGCCCCTTGGAACTGATGTTTCCATAATGGGGGGTGGCAATTTGGTGGGAAACCCTGGGATTTGAGAGAAGGTGTTTGGGGTGGGGATTAACANGCGGGGATTAACCAAGACCACGTACCTCACTTCTAGTTCCAAATCTCCCTACGCATTGAGTAAAGCAGGCTCATGAAGGAGGAAAAGGGAAGCCCAGAGAAGGGGAGACATCTGCCTGGGGCCACACGGCAAATCACATGCGTCCTTATCAGTCCTGGCTGCCTCCCCCGAGAGGCAAACTCCAGCTTCTCGGTCTCGCCTGTAGTGAGACTCGCAGAGTGGCTTGTTTATGATGCTGCATTACCAAGCTTTTAAAAGTCCAGATGGTTCCAGTTGCGGGGATCTACA
>NW_023183870.1:0-658 GCF_002007445.2 Ailuropoda melanoleuca | reverse complement strand
GTTATCACAGCTAATAGTATCCTCACCTGCTCTCAAATGTCCTAGTTTGGGTGATAAATGTTACAAGAACCATAGTTATAAGCATTACAATGCCACATGCCCTCCACCAACTTCAACATTTTTTTTAAGTAGGCTCCACACCTGGGTGGAGCCCAACACAGGACCTCAAATTCACAACCCTGAGATTAAGATCTGAGCTGAGATCAAGAGTCAGACACTCAACCGAGCCACCCAGGCACTCCAACATCACTTTTTCTTTTTTTTTTAAACCAGAAGTTATAGACACCACAAGGAAGCCCTCAGTGCAGCTTATCAGTGTTCTGATCTCATCTTCCAGCCACACTGTATCATAGGCACAAGAGTGAGGAGGAACATCACTAGGATTGGCGGGATATATCAGCTAGATAATCAAACTTTACCCTCTGTCCTGAGGTTGCCTCCCATCTTTTCCTCGGGTGCCCTTGGCATCTCGTGATTATCCATCTGAAACCACAGAAGGGTTCAGGCTTTACCAGATCTCATGATGCTTGACTGACTTCTGCATGCCCAGCATCTCTAAATCAGCTACTAATACCCAGAATTACGCTAGTCCCATGTGTTCACCAGGGGAGAGGTACAAGCTTTCCGCCACACATGGAAATAAGATGGTCACCAAGAA
>NW_023183869.1:0-651 GCF_002007445.2 Ailuropoda melanoleuca | reverse complement strand
CAGCTAATAGTATCCTCACCTGCTCTCAAATGTCCTAGTTTGGGTGATAAATGTTACAAGAACCCTAGTTACAAGCATTACAATGCCACATGCCCTCCACCAACATCAACGTTTTTTTTAAGTAGGCTCCACACGTGGGTGGAGCCCAACACAGGACCTCAAATTCACAACCCTGAGATTAAGATCTGAGCTGAGATCAAGAGTCAGACAGTCAACCGAGCCACCCAGGCACTCCAACATCACTTTTTCTTTTTTTTTTAAACCAGAAGTTATAGACACCACAAGGAAGCCCTCAGTGCAGCTTATCAGTGTTCTGATCTCATCTTCCAGCCACACTGTATCATAGGCACAAGAGTGAGGAGGAACATCACTAGGATTGGTGGGATATATCAGCTAGATAATCAAACTTTACCCTCTGTCCTGAGGTTGCTTCCCATCTTTTCCTCGGGTGCCCTTGGCATCTTGTGATTATCCATCTGAAACCACAGAAGGGTTCAGGCTTTACCAGATCTCATGATGCTTGACTGACTTCTGCATGCCCAGCATCTCTAAGTCAGCTACTAATACCCAGAATTACACCAGTCCCATGTGTTCACCAGGGGAGAGGTACAAGCTTTCCGCCACACATGGAAATAAGATGGTCACCAAGAA
>NW_023183868.1:0-1447 GCF_002007445.2 Ailuropoda melanoleuca | reverse complement strand
GCTAATGACTCTTTTCATTCTCGTTTGCTCCTCACAACAGCCTCATGAAGTAGGTGCTACTATCATTTCCATCTATGAACAAACAGAGGACAATGACTTTCCCAAGGTCATGAGCTAGGAAACATCAATTCCAGGGTGTGAGCCAAAGCAATTTGTGTCTAAAGCCCACGCTCTGGCCAGCTGACAAATGCTCAAAAAGATCTCTCCCATCTTCACAAAACACCTATTCAGAGTCAGTATCTACCCATCCCTCAGTTGGTCCGAGGGTTGTGGTTTACTGTTAATCTGCTTAACAGTATCTACCCGTCCCTTAAATACACCCCAGGCACTGGCAAGCGCACTCACACATGCTCTCATTTCTTACATGGCTCTGCTGTTCCCTATCACTCAGTTTGCTCCAGCAGGTCCTGCCCTGTTCTGCCCCGAGGACTCGGTGTAGACACCTCTCTCAGGTCACCTGCCAGCCTTCGAGTCTCAGTTCCAGTGACCAGGCTTCTGGAATGTTCTTCCTGATGCCCCTGATTGGAGGTGAATGACTCAGATAGAATACAAGGACTAGATAAGCTCTCTTAAGCCTGCCGCTTCTATCCTAAAGGGGTCCATTTTCTGTATCTCTCTCACATGAGTATTGAATATTTTTTAAAAGTCAGACCATCCAAGTAAGGATGGCATCAGTGTGTCCTGTTAATGGCAAAAATGGAATCTTCTTTGTGAAATGTGGTCATTAACTCATTCAATAGTTTTAGAGGGCTGCCACATGTCAGGCATTATTCTAGGTGCTGGGGACACCTGCTACTTGCTGGAGCTCATGTCTTATTGGGGGAGGTGGGCACTGAACACATAAAGTGGGGGTAGGTGGCAGAGTGCTGTTTTTGTCTCTTAGAAGAAACGACATGTGGGCAGTGACCTGAAGAAAGTGAAGGAGTGCACCGCATACTGCTGGTGATGTTCCAGGGTGAGGGCAGGGCAAGTGCAGAGATCTTGAGGGGGAGGTTTGCTTGCCATGCTTGAGGAACAGCAAGAAAGCCCAAGTGGCTGCAGGGGAGAAATGGAGGGAAAGAGTGGGAGCCAGCATATCGGCTTGTTGGCCCTAAAGCATGCCTATGTGTGTTCGTGTGAGTTCATTCTTGCATGTATACACATTACACATTCATTCAAATGTGCGCGATTTGCCTTTCATATTCCCACCCTGTTTTCATGTGTTGAACACACCTAGCTCCCGCTGTTCAAAGCCTATCTTTTAAGGATCTCTTCTAGGTACAGAGGGTGCAGTCTGCACTAAGCGAGCTGCGAAGGTAACACTCCAGCCCCTGGAGACCCCCAGCTGGCTGGCTGCACGAAATCCAGAGCCGAGCAAGCGGGCAGATGTGCCTCCATCAGACAGGTGCCTGTGATGCACAAAAAGGACGGCAGGTGGCACTGCATCACTCCGTATGAATCTTCCTGG
>NW_023183867.1:0-597 GCF_002007445.2 Ailuropoda melanoleuca | reverse complement strand
TCTTTCTCAGTGCTGTGTTCGTCGTGTTTCCCTCACGGTACCAAAGCACCTTGTTTCCTGTTCCACCTTCCGTAAGGCCGTCGTGACTTCAATGGGTTTCCCCTCACACTTCGTTTCTTGGTTCTAAGGGCTGGACCCTCCCCAGGCCCCTACACCCAATGTGGAATCGGGGCCCCTAGTGAAAAGGCTGCTGTTTGCTGGAGTTGTTTTCCTGGACGCTCTGCTTTATTACCAGTGAAAAGGGCGCAGAGTCCTCGAAAATCCTGAAGGTTTTCGTTCATGTTCCCTTTCTCATGAGAGATGATGATCGTTGATATTTCCCTGCACTGTGTGGGGTCTCAGAGACCACTATGGGGCACTCTCGTCAGGCTTCCGCGACCACTTTCCCTCATGTTTCCCTATTCACNCAGAGACCACTATGGGGCACTCTCGTCAGGCTTCCGTGAACACTTTCCCTCATGTTTCCCTATTCATGAAGGGTGATGATAGTGCTAAGACTGTCCCAGTACGGTGTTGTTTCTGACGTACGTGTTTTGTGCCTTTTCGTTCCATTGCCGCCAGCAGTTTTTACAGGATTTCCCCAGGGAGCAAACATTT
>NW_023183866.1:415-626 GCF_002007445.2 Ailuropoda melanoleuca | reverse complement strand
TTTACTAATAAAGCCTAATGCTTTTCTCCTTCCTAAATGGATACATTTTCCTTCTAATAAGTACCACTCAATATATATAATTGAAGAACAAAAATTATTAAGTGAAACACTTTTCAACTTTTTATTCAAAGTCCTCTAGTATTAGGAGATATTAACAGATATTTCACTAAAGAATCTTATGAGAATAAACATGTATAAAAAGTAATATGCA
>NW_023183866.1:0-197 GCF_002007445.2 Ailuropoda melanoleuca | reverse complement strand
CTAAAATGCAGTTTCTATATTCTCACCTCAAGAAGCTGGAACAGCAACAGAGGGACAGGCCTAACCCACTGACAAGGAAGGAGTTGACCAAAATTAGAACAGAAATCAATCAATTAGAAACCAGACGTACAGTAGAGCAAGTAAACATGACGAGGAGCTGGTTCTTTGAGAGAATCAATAAAATTGATAGACCACTG
>NW_023183864.1:319-564 GCF_002007445.2 Ailuropoda melanoleuca | reverse complement strand
GTTTTCCTGGACGCTCTGCTTTATTACCAATGAGAAGGGCGCTGAGTCCTCGAAAATCCTGAACCTCTTCAATCATGCTCCCTTTCTCATGAGAGATGATGATCGTTGATATTTCCCTGGCAGGTGTGGTGTCTCAGAGACCACTATGGGGCATGCTCGTCAGGCTTCTGCGACCACTTTCCCTCATGTTTCCCTATTCACGAAGGGTGATGATAGTGCTAAGACGGTCCCTGTACGGTGTTGTT
>NW_023183864.1:0-148 GCF_002007445.2 Ailuropoda melanoleuca | reverse complement strand
CACCTTCCATAAGGCCGTCGTGACTTTAAGGGCTTTCCCCTCACACTTTGTTTCTTGGTTTTAAGGGCTGGATCCAGGCCAGGCCCCTACACCCAATGTGGAATCGGGGTCCCCAATGAAATGGCTGCTGTTCGCTGGAGGTGTTTCC
>NW_023183863.1:937-1264 GCF_002007445.2 Ailuropoda melanoleuca | reverse complement strand
CTCTCCCTAGATTGACTTCTATAGATACATATAGATATTAATATATATGTACCTATATATTCATATAAATTAAAAAAACCTATATTGTATAGAGTGGGGAGATAGTGGGCTATTTCATACCAATTTCCCTTTAATCTGGTCTATGACTCTGAGCCATATACTTCTCTGGATCAAAGAGAGTGTTGACACAACAGGGGGGCTGCTACTGGAAGATATTACTGAGGCCACCTTTTTTTTTAAATGATATTTTATTATATTATGTTAGTCACCATAGAGTACATCCACGAATTCCGACGCAAAGCTCGATGCTCCATTAGTTGCGTATAA
>NW_023183863.1:0-834 GCF_002007445.2 Ailuropoda melanoleuca | reverse complement strand
TCTCACAGTCCATAGTCTCTCATGTTTCATTCCCCCTTCTGATTACCCCCCTTTTCTTTATCCCTTTCTTCCCCTACCGATCCTCCTAGTTCTTATGTTCCATAGATGAGAGAAATCATATGATAATTGTCTTTCTCTGCTTGACTTATTTCACTTAGCATTATCTCCTCCAGTGCCGTCCATGTTGCAGCAAATGTTGAGAATTCGTTCTTTCTTATAGCTGAGTAATATTCCATTGTATATATGGACCACAGCTTCTTAATCCAGTCATCTGTTGAGGGGCATCATGGCTCATTCCACGATTTAGGTATTGTGGACAATGCTGCTATGAATATTGGGGTGCATATGGCCCTTCTCTTTACTACGTCTGTATCTTTGGGGTAAACACCCAGTAGTGCAATGGCTGGGTCATAGGGTAGTTCAATTTTTAACTTTTTAAGGGACCTCCACACTGTTTTCCAGAGTGGCTGTACCAACTTGCATTCCCACCAACAATGTAGGAGGGATCCCCTTTCTCCACATCCTCTCCAACAATTGTTGTTTCTTGCCTTGTCTATCTTTGCCATTCTAACTGGCGTAAGGTGGTATCTCAGTGTGGTTTTGATTTGAANGTGGTTTTGATTTGAATTTCCCTGATGGCTAATGATCTTGAACATTTATTCATGTGTCTATTAGCCATTTGTATGTCTTCACTGGAAAAGTGTCTGTTCATATCTTCTGCCCACTTTTTGATTTGTTTATTGGTTTCTCATGTATTGAGTTGGAGAAGTTCTTTGTAGATCTTGGATACCAGTCCCTTATCTGTAGTGTCCTTTGCAAATATATTCTCCCATT
>NW_023183862.1:0-1094 GCF_002007445.2 Ailuropoda melanoleuca | reverse complement strand
CCAAGAGTCTTGGGCCATAATAGGGAGGTGATCTCAGGTGGACCACAGTCATGATTTCCAGGCGCTGATCTTACAATATCACCAGATAATCTGTCAGTGATGCATACCTAAATTTATTAGGATGTATAGTTATAAGAAAGGACATACCTTGAAAGAATTTTACCTGTCTCAGAAGGGTAAGTCAGAGCAGGGTATTTATAAAGTCTTGTGTCTGGGCTGAAATGTNTTTATAAAGTCTTGTGTCTGGGCTGAAATGCTGCTATACAGATCTTTCAAGGAAAGGAACTAATTGAGATTGGGAAAACTTGATACGATATTTTAGGATTAGTGGGCATTTGTGAGGTCAATATTTTGAACCTATCAAGTATTGTTTGATAAATGAATCGTTTGGTCAGAGGAACAGAGTATTATCTCCAATAAATTGATCTGTAGGAATTTCCTGGAAAGATAAACAACAACGAAGTTAGTTATTGTTTTACAATAAAGAGGTGGATGAAGGTTTCCTGATAACAGGTAAGTCATTGTCTTGCACTCTTATCTAGTAATATGGACATACCCAATCAGTTGGCATCCTATTTAATAACTATGAATTGGTTAATGTTTACTTGGCACTTACTATGTGCCAGATATTACCCATCTGCTTTGGAATGATGTCATTTACTCCTTGCAGCAACTCTGTGAGGTAGATATTCTTGTTATCCCCTTTTAACAATAAGGGAGCTGAGACCCAGAAAACGTAAGTGACTTTCCCAAAATGTAGCAAGACTGAGTCATCAGCTAGGATTCAAACCCAGTACTAGAGGCTGTGTTCTCCATTACTGTATTTTAATGCCTCTATTGTATTAACAATGCCACTTAAGTTTTAGCAACAACAGAGAGCTGGCAATGTCTTTTAAAGCTTTCAAATAAGAGATAGCTTTAGGCACACAGGTCAGAGGCTTGACTTCTCACCCTGTCCTTTGCCATTGGGATAACAATGTCTGGGAAAAATTAGCATCAGTGTAGAAGGTGATCTACAAATAAACTGTCATTCCAATCCAAATTCTTAGTTATTTTCTCTGGTACTTGACAACCTGACTCTTAAATGGATTACA
>NW_023183861.1:0-1505 GCF_002007445.2 Ailuropoda melanoleuca | reverse complement strand
ATATACATACTATGCATATGTATATTATATAGAACCTACACATATATATTATATGTATGTGTGTATATATATAGTATGTGATAATATATACATAAATATATATACACACATACATATATGGAATATTACCCAATTAAATAAGAAGGTAATTTTTTCATCTCTGTAATAGATTGAGATATATTACAAGTAAGCCTCAGTTCCTCTACCATAACTGACTGAAGGGCTAAAGTAAACTTGCAAAAAATTCTAAGGTTTATACAAAAGAGGAACCCCTCCACCATTTTGTTTTGTTTGGGTTTTTTTTGTTTTTGTTTTTGTTTTCTTTTGCTAGTTTAGTGTGGCCCTCTCTGTGCTACTCTTCTAGATACACAGCAGCCTTGTGAGAGACCTTGAGCCAGAATCATAGAGCTAAGCCAGAGCCAGGCTGTTGACTACAAAATATGTGGTATTATAAACAATTGTTCTAAGCTATTAAATTTGGGGTAATTTGTTAAACAGCTACATATTACTAATACATCATTGTTTCTAAATACACGTTGACCAGCGTAGAGAAGTTGCTACATTTTAATTGGCGACCATTAGTTTCACTCCTCTTTAAGTTATATTCCACATCTCAAGGTTGGAGGGAACATAGAATGTCATGCAGCCAACTTATTTCCAAGTTACCTGACATGAAATTCCTGACGGTTTAAAACATATTTGCACATGACAAAAATCACCTAGCTGTTCACAAAACTTGTCTCCCTTTTCTCCCGGGGACACAGCTCCAGCTAGACTCTTATTTTCTAGACTTCACTGTAGTTAGGTATGCTCTTGTTGCCAGATAGCTGAATCCTGACACTTGATTGATTGTTTCAGAGTGAGTTTTGCTATTTCCAAGTAAACACACAAACAGAATAAATTTCACTTACACATGATGGCTTTTCAATTATTTAAAATACTTAAAACATCTTTGGGGCTTTTTTTCCCTTGGTGCAGTTTTCTTAAATTCTGTGGGTTTCCTCACATGGATTTTGTTCTTTGCCATTTGAAATTATTATATGAGCATATTCCAATATTAAAAGTGATGTCCAGAAATACTGGAAAGAGGGAAAACAATTCATATTCACTCTGTGGTCTTATCCATACACATGAGAGGAATTTCTGTTTCCCTTATTCACATACTTATACTGATCTCGATTACAGTTGTATTTAGGGTTTTTGTTGTTTTGTCCATGATATGTGGTAAACTTCTAAAAAAATGTGAACAACTTGTCTTTCTTAAATATATAATTTTCCATCAGCTCTGAATTTTGCCAATTAGATATTTGTATTCAAGTGAAATCCTTTATTTATTTTTTCTTACAATGTATTCTTTTAGATGTGGCATTCATTGGCAAGAGGTTTTCTGGAATGGCAATATTCTTATTCAATCATTAATCTTTACTTATTTTTTATCATACAGTAAGATAAGCATTTTCCCAAGATCATCATCAAAATCATGATCATGCTGTTTAATAAGGCAG
>NW_023183860.1:0-7787 GCF_002007445.2 Ailuropoda melanoleuca | reverse complement strand
CTGGGGGCATCACGTTGCCAGATTTCAAGCTGTACTACAAAGCTGTGATCACAAAGACAGCATGGTACTGGGCATAAAAACAGACACATAGACCAATGGAACAGAAGGGAGAACCCAGAAATGGACTCTTGGCTCTTTGGGCAATTAATCGTTGAAAAAGCAGGAAAAACCATCCAGTGGAAAAAAGACAGTCTCTTCAATAAATGGTGCTGGGAAATTGTACAGCTAAATGCAAAAGAATGAAACTTGACCACTCTCTCACACCATACGCAAAGATAAACTCCAAATGGATGAAAGACCTCGATGTGAATTAGGAATCCATCAAAATCCTAGAGAACATAGGCTGCAACCTCTTTGACATCGGCCACAGCAAATTTTTCATGACACATCTACAAAGGCAAGAGAAACAAAAGAAAATATGAACTTGTGGCACTTCATCAAGATAAAAAAGCTTCTGCACAGCCAAGAAAACTGTCAAAAGAACTAAGAGGCAGCCCACAGAATGGGAGAATATATTTGCAAATGACACTACAGAAAAAAGGCTGGTATCCAAAACCTACAAAGAATTTCTCAAACTCAATACATGAGAAACAAAAAATCAAATCATAAAATGGGCAAAAGATGAACAGACACTTTTCCAATGAAGACATACAAATGGTTAACAGACACATGAAAAAATGTTCAAAATCATTAGCCATCCGGGAAGTTCATATCAAAACCACATTGAGATAACACCTTACGCCAGTTAGAATGGCAAAAATTGACAAGGCAGGAAACAACAATTGTTGGAGAGAATGTGGAGAAAGGGGATCCCTCCTACATTGTTGGTGGGAATGCAAGTTGGTACAGCTACTCTGGAAAACTGCCACTCTGGAAAACCCTTCAAAAGTGAAAAATTGAGCTACCCTATGATCCAGCAATTGCCCTCCTGGGTATTTACTCCAAAGATACAGACATAGTGAAGAGAAGGGCCATATGCACCCCAATGTTCATAGCAGCATTGTCCACAACAGCCAAATTGTGGAAGGACCTGAGATGCCTTTCAACAGATGACTGGATTAAGAAGATGTGGTCCATATATACAATGGAATATTACTCAGCCATCAAAAAGAACGATTTCTCAACATTTGCTGCAACATGGACGGCACTGGATGAGATAATGCTAAGCGAAATAAGTCAAGCACAGAAAGACAATTATCATATGGTTTCACTCATTTATGGAGCATAAGACATAGGAAGATCAGTAGGAGAAGAAAGGGAAGAAGAAACGGGGGGTAAACAGAAGGGGGAATGAACAATGAGAGACTATGTACTCTGGGAAACAAACTGTGGGCTTGAGAGGGGAGGGGGGTGGGGGAATGGGATAGGCTGGTGATGGGTATTAAGAAGGGCCCGTATTGCATGGTGCACTGGGTGTCATAAGCAAGTAATGAATCATGGAACTTTACATTGAAAACTAGGGATGTACTGTATGGTGACTAAGATAATATAATTAAAAATTTATTATAAAAAAATGAAAGCCAATAGTAGGTTCTTTGAAAGGTTAATAAAAATGATAATCTTCTCATGGGGAAAAAAAAGTAATGATGTACTATATTTTGGCTAATTGAACTAAACAGACAAACAAATAAATAATAAATCAGTAAGTCAATCAATAAATATTTTTTTTCTTTTTTAAAATATTTTTCCTTTTCAACTAGCTCCTTATTTGATCACATATTTCTTTTTAGGTCTTTTTCTAACGTTCATTTTTACATTTACTTTTTATAGATACATTCTTTTTGGGGGGGGGTTCATTCACTGTATACAATTTTATTTTTGTATGTATTTAAGCTTTGCTTTCTTTTCAGATTTGGGATTTGCTGTCTTCTATCAAACAGACCAAAATTCACCCAGGACAACATGAATCACCCTGTTTATCCATCTGGGAGATTATATTCTCTCCCCTGACACCTCTTTTTTCTTTTTCTATTCTTTTTTGGTTGTTGTTCTCTTCTTACTTGTCAAGTGTGTATTTTGCTTGGGTCATTGTTGGCATTTTTCATTTGATTTACTTGTTCATGCATTCTTCTCTGGGTGAAATGACTAGAAGGACGAATCCATAGCAAAGGAAAGAATCAGTGGTAATACTCTCTACCACAGATCTAATCGATATGGATATAATGAAACTGTCAGAGCTGGAATTAAGAAAAACAATTATAAAGTTACTAGCCAGGCTTGAAAAAGTAATAAAAGACACTAGAGCATCTCTTAGTGCAGAAATAAAATCTAAGTAGATTGAAATTAAAAATGCTTCAAGTAAGACACATTCTAAATTGGATGTTCTAACAGCTAGGGCAAGTGAGGCAGAAAAGAGAGTGACATAGAAGATAAGTTGATGAAAAGTAAGGAAGCTGGGGAAAAGAGAGAAAAACAATTAATGGAACATGAAGCATGGCTTTGAAAAACCAGAAATACCATGAAGTGAAACTATATTAGAATTATTTGGGTCCTAGAGTAGAAGAAAGAGAGAGGGGGACAGAAGGTATATTGGATCAAATCATACCTGATAACTTCCCTAATCTGGGGAAAAAACAAGCATTCAAGTCCAAGAGGTAGACAGATGCCCCCCAAAATCAATAAAACTAGATCAACTCCCCAAGATATAATAGTGAACCTTGCAACTTTCAGAGATAAAAGAGAAAATTCTGAAAGAAGCTCAAGACAAGAGGTTCTTAACCTAAAGGGTAAAAAATGNTAGCTGGCTGCAGACCTATCCACAGAGACCAGGCAAGGTAGAAAGGCCTGGCATGATATATTCAGCATNATTATTATTTAAAAAAGGAATGAATGGGTCAACTAGAAATTAGAATTTAAAAATTCATGGAAACAAAAAAAAATGAAAACAAAACTGTTCAAAATCTTTGGGATAAGCAAAGGTGGTTCTGAGAGGGAAGTACATAGCAATACAAGACTTTCTCAAAGAATTAGAAAATTCCCAAATACCCATCAGAGAGGTAAAAAACCATGAGAGACTCTTAATTATAGGAAACAAATTGAGGGGTGCTAGAGTGGGGGTGGGTGAGGGGATGAGTAATTGGGTATTGGGCATTAAGGGGGGCATGTGATATGATGAGCACTGGGTGTTATTCACAATTGATAAATTATTGAACACTACATCTGAATTTAAATTTTTAAAAAAGTAAATGAAATTTAGCAGTTTTATGAAAGCTCTATAGCTCCCCAGCAAACTGCCTGCTTGTAACAGGAAGAGAGTTATTAACACAGGTTCCTGTATCTAGGTAGTAGGGCAAATTTTATTTCCCACGCATCTCCTTTCACCTTCCTGCTATTGCTCTTTTTGCTCTTTGATCCTCAGACCCCTACTCATCTCCTTTGCTCAAATAAGTGTCATGTTGCTTGACTGTCTTTGGAATTCTCCATATCTGTGTGGATTCCCCTTATGCTTGCTATTAAACTTTTCTCTTGTTAATTTGACAAATATCAATTTGAATCTTATTCCAGGTAAAAATCCTTAAAGAGCAAAGGAAATACTTCTTCCCCAACAACAGGCACTGGTGAAGTTTCATCAAAGTTCAGACAAGAGTAAGCAGAGACATGCATTCCTAGGACATCTGATGAACAGTCACCATGTCAGTGGCTGATCCTATTTCGTGGAAACATGAAGTGAAAGTCATCCTGCATCACAGGTGGGTCTTCACACTCTCCCAGCTGGTGAAGCCTCCTCACCACAGTGTTCCCAATCTCCCCACCTCCTCCCCCTCCTCCACATCCCCATTCTCAGTCCTGGATTCCTCGAAGTTTTGAGGACCCTGATATTCCTCCCTCTGCCACCCCTTGCCCAGAACTACTCTGACTGGGGCAAAATTCACAGCCCTCATCTAGTCACACCTGCACACTTCCTTCTTGCTCCTTCATCATTGGTGCAGAACCAGGATGCCAGTATTGGACATCAGATTCTGGGAGTTCCCTGTACACCTCTCCAGTGCTCCATCTCAGCCCCAATGCCTCACCTTTCCTCATACTCCTGGGACAGAGCTTTCCTTTACAACATGTTTGGGTTCAGTGTCCTTTCTTTTCCCTCAGACACTGTTAGTGCCCTTGGCATGGAGACACTTCCTATCATGTCCACCTGTGTCCTCCATCCCTACTCACATGTGGCACATACTAGGTGTTCAGTAAATAGTGTGGATGCATATTATATGAATAGGGCTCCATCCTTAGTTAGACACAGCTGGACTCTCTATGTTTCTCCTATTACCAACTTTTCCCCAAGGCAGTCTGCCATTGGAACCCAGGAATTTCTCCTCAATATGAGAAAATCCTACAATATTTTCCTGCAAAGGACTGGCTTGGGGGCCAGCATTTAAAAGAATGTGGATGATTTTTTTTGTTTTGTTTTGTTTAATAATAATATTTTTTATTATATTATGTTAGTCACCATACAGTACATCTCTAGTTTTTGATGTAAAGTTCCATGATTCATTACTTGTGTATAACACCCAGTGCACCATGCAATACGTGCCCTCCTTAATACCCATCACCAACTTATCCCATTCCCCCACTATCCTCCCCTCTGAAGCCCTCAATTTGTTTCCCAGATTCCATAGTCTCTCATGTGGATGATTTTGTAGCCAACGTTCCTGAGATTGATCTCAGACTACACTTTAGAGCAAACAAAAGAAGCAGCTGATTTGGCCTAGAAGTGTAGGCTGCAAGGGGACCTCCATTCCTGGGGGAACAGCAGGTTTTTGTTTCACTTCCCCACAGAACTGGAGCACTGTGTAAGCTTTGAGACTCTTGTCCCATGATAAGCAGTAGTAATCAGCCTCATCCTCAGCCTGGAGACCGTTGATGGTGAGGGAGCCAGTGTTGCCAGACCTGGAGCCAGAAAATCAATCGGGAATCCCTGATGGTCAAGTGCTAGTACTATAGATGATGGTTTTAGGGGCCTTTCCTGGGTGCTGTTGGTGCCAGCTCACAGCATAACCATCACCAATGTTGGTGCTGCCTCCTGTGCAGGAGATGGTGACTCTCTGACCAAGGGACCCAGACACTGAGGATGGCTGAGTCAGTACAGACTGGGCCCAGGACCCTGGAAGAGGAAAAGACACAAAGTATGATGCCGGGATCTAGAGACAAGAGGAGGGACCATGGCCCCACGTCTCCTCCCAAGGCCTCTTCCCCTGCCCCCACACGCAGTCACCTGTGCAGTGAGAGAGGAAGGTGAGGAGGAGAGTGTACCAGACCATGGTGGAGGTCATCACCAATCCTGCCTCCTGTGGCCCCACAGCTGTGCAGAGCCTCCCCTAATCTCTCCCATCCCCTCTTCAATCCCTGAGAGAGGGTGGGACCAACCATGCAAATGAGACCCCCAACTCTCTGACCCTTCACTGCCCCTGGGTCAGCTCTCTCTCCTTGAGCATGTAAGGGGGGTGGGCATGGGAGGGGCTCTAATCACAGGTGAACCTCAGAGACAGGCCATGAATGCCCCCTTGTGTCTAGACACAGACACACTATTTTGTGACATGGTGACCAGAGCCCAGCAGACACTCTGCCTTACCACTGCTCTGTCTACTTTTCCCTTCATTAGGGCCAACCCAAGTGTTGCTATATGCTGCCTCTCATTACTCCAGGGCTCACTATATGCTCTACTAAGTGTCTTCAGGGTGAGTCTGTCCAAGTGCCCCTTGGTTTGGTGGTGGTTCAGGACAGATTGGAGGTCTCTTATACAAATTCCTCTTAGACCAGGATCAAGACCAGAGTGCTGGCAGGTCCCGATGGACTTATGGCCCCTTTTGTGCAGGATGCAGGGACTTTCCTCCTATGGGCCATCTCTCTGTTTTCCAGAGTTCCTAATCTTCTGAGGTTCCCACAGCCCTGAGGAAACGGGGATCTCTTCTTTCCAGGATATAGAGAGAAGCCCTCATGTGCATTCCTTAAATGGTTACATATTGAACATCTTTGTTCTCTGCCACTCCTCACTGTTTCCATCTGCTTGAAACATCAGTTCTCAACACACTTGGGTGGTGATTCCCTCCTAGAATCTCTCCTCCAAGCACACAGACACAAGTCTTCAGGAGACCTGCATGTGAGGCTGTGTGTGGCACTGATCTCACAGTGCAAAGGGCAAACAGGAAGTTTTAGGAAGAAAGGAATGACAGCTACAGATGCACTGACAGTGACCTAGTGACAGAGTTTATCTTTTAGTCACCACTGAGCCAACTGCGTATTTAAAATGAATGTGTGTTATTTTCTACATTATTCCATAAGATTGATTTAAACTCAATGACTATGTCATTGTGAAGATGCAGGTACCATCAGTAGAGCACTTTCCCCAGATCTGTGCTTATTGCAGAGAGAATATGGGTGGAAAGAGTGGTTAAACACATGGATGGAAAACAGTGGAGTAGGAATGTCTTCTGTTCTCAGTAGAATAAGGGTTTATATTCTTTTTCTAAAATCACTTATTTGTACCATGTGTCTGGTCTTCCAGGTAGAAAAGATCAACCTGGTGCCTAGTGAAACCACTTAAGGGGCCTGTTCCTATGAACTCAGAGCCATCCTACTGACAAAATCGCCAGTCAGAGACAGAGCTTATAGAACAAAGGGATTTGGAGTCAGACCACTCTCTGCAGTGGACACAGCTATAGTTCCTGTAACTTGTGTCCAGGATATCCAGGATAAAGCTGTAATTCATTCAGCCACCCATGACTACAGGAATGAATTCCTACTACCCAAGGCCAACTGGACCCAGAAGTTTCTGTCATATATCCCACATCTGAGAAGAAGAATGATAGAGATAAGGGGATAGTGTCCTTGAGGTCACATGCCCTGTGGCCCTGGGTTGGGACAGATGACTCTCCATCAGAGTGCAATCTAGCTGGAGGTGTCACTGGTGTGACTGAGGGAGTGACAGCCCAGCCCTGAGAGCACAGGAAGGGTGTGTCTCTTGTCCCCCAGGGTTTTGAGCTCCATGGGAGCAGCACTGAGGCTGGAGTCCTAGAATCAATGTATTGATCAGCCTCAGGTGCTGACTGAAGCCCAGAGATGGTTGGGGGCTGAGCTGCCCATGGGGGCAGAGACTCCCCCTGGGATTCCTGAGCATCACCATCATCCCAGGAGAGCAGGTGCTCAGGGCACATCTGGTTGCTTCATGACAGGACCCCAGTAACACTCAATGTCCCTTCATCCTGCTGATGAAGATTCTGCCTCCTGGAGATTGTGACGCTGAAGGGTGGCTGGGTTAGCCCAGGTTAACCCTAACTTTTGGAGGGACAGAGAAGCCCAGAAACTGAAGAGTCCAGGATGCTAGTCCCTTAGAGAGAGGAAAGAGCCTTTTGTGCATGCGTTTTTATGTGTCTGTGTGTCTGTGTGTCTGTGTGTGTGTGTGTAGTCAAAAATGCGGCTAAGAGGCCCCCTTTCCTCGTATGGCATTTAAGCACCCTGAGGGATTTCTCTATGATAATTCTTTTTAAAAACATCCAAGGTCCAGGATCCTGCATTTAGAGGTAAGCATTTCAAAGGCTTTTAATGACAAAGGGATTTATGTGGGCTGCAAGGACTGATGTGAGAGTATACCTGTTAGCAATTCACCGAATCAGGAGTCCAGGTCTGGTTGGGTGACAAGAAATCTCTCATTTTTTTTAAATCTCTATAGACACAAGACCTACATCTACAGGGTCTTATGCTAGCAGGCAGCACAGGGGGTGGGGAAGCACTCAGATCCCATCTTCCTGCCACACATCACAGCCAACCCCAGAGTCCCCTGTGTCCCCAGGTGTCTA
>NW_023183859.1:0-1011 GCF_002007445.2 Ailuropoda melanoleuca | reverse complement strand
GAATAACTAATACATATTTGAAACTTATCATGCCTTAAATGACATTTCAGATCTTCCCTCCAACCCAACTGTCCTCTATGTTTTCTTTCTTTCTTTTTTTTTTCAACTTATTTAAGGACAACTCTATATTTCTGTTTGCTTAGACTCACATCTATGCAGTCATCTTGAATTTNGAATTCCTCTATCTCTTGTGCCATGCAGTGAATCTACTAGCAAACCCTTTAAATCATAACAAGAAATGAGTGTTTCCTAGGACTGTCATCACCACCCCCTTGGTCAAACCACCACCGTCTCACTCCAGTCATTTCCTGGTTTGCCCACCTCTAGTCAATTCCCAACATAGCAAGCATTGCGACCTTTTCAAAAGGTAAGTTAAATTATGTTCTGCTGCTGCTTGAAATCCATGCCTGCTTTCCATGTCACACAAAGTACAGCACAAACGTTTACAGTGACTTACCAGGTTGCACAAGATCTAAACCCTCATTCTTCCTCTGACCTCCTTACCTGCAACTCGTCCTCACTTCCTCTGCCCCAGCCAACTGGCCTCCTTGCTGTGCCTCAACGTGCAAGTCCCACTACCACCCCGAGGCCTCTGCGTTTGCTGTTCTTTGTGTCAGGACACTCTCATATCACCAGTGTCAGACTTCTCTTCCTCATTTGTGAGATGAATTTAATTTGTATTCTCCAAAGGAAACTTCCCATGCTTATAAAATGGAACAGACTCAGTGGCTAGCTTTTGATTTACTTTCTATCGAAAAAGGCACGTTATGTGAAAGCAGAGGGCTGCCAAGTTCCAAACCAAAGCTAACCCACCCAATACTAGACATGTGCCAGGAGGATGAGATGGGAACCAAAAGCTGAGTTAAGTAGGGATCTACTCCCTCGGAATAAAGCTTAAGCAGGAGACCTCACAGCCTCAAACACCCTAAGTCTAAGAACCCTAGGAAACCACATGTGCTATTTTTTGCCTGAAAAGACTCTTAGCCTAGGGATCTTAAACAGAAGCTCTAC
>NW_023183858.1:0-6147 GCF_002007445.2 Ailuropoda melanoleuca | reverse complement strand
CAGGAGGAGATGTGGCTGCAGGGCTGCCCTGTGACCAGCCTGGAAGCGACAAGAATTCACACTCAGGGAAGATCCAGCACTGCAGGACTCACAGGACCAGAGCCAGAAGTCGTGCAGCACCTTGATGCCCGGGAGTCAGGTCCGCCCGGCCCTCCACAGTCCCCCTGACCTGGATGGGGTCAGCACCCCTGGGGGAGAGGCAGCGAGGTTCTGTGGGGAGAAGTCTATAGTAGCCGCCTCTTATTGGCCGTCTACGACCTGCAGGCCCTTCTTGGGCTTTATTTTGGTCCAGATGAGGCTTTGTTTGAACTCAGGCGCTCTGTTGTTCCGCGTAACCATCCCTAAAGCCAGACGGAGAAGGACTTCAGTGGTTTGCGCCAGCCTTTGGCTGAGGGTCATGCTTAGCAAAGCGGCTCCTTTTTTGGGTAGGAAAATGCTCTTTGGGGTTGGCAAGGGTTGCCTTGAATTTCCTCCTTATTCCAGTAGCAGATTGTCGAGGGATGTGTCAGCCGTCTGGGACCACCTGCCCCCCAGCGCT
The DNA here is from genome assembly GCF_002007445.2 of Ailuropoda melanoleuca. Classification (NCBI taxonomy): domain Eukaryota; kingdom Metazoa; phylum Chordata; class Mammalia; order Carnivora; family Ursidae; genus Ailuropoda; species Ailuropoda melanoleuca. The sequence continues at coordinate 5,609 of NW_023183858.1, read as the reverse complement.
GTCGCCAGCTCCGGGGGCCTCATTCCCGAATCCTGGGAAAGCGTAGCACCTGAAAGGGATCCCAGAGGCTTAAGACCTTCTAATTCCTCCTGTAGTGACTGATGTGACAGCAGTCACTGCTGTGGCTCTCATCAGGCAGAATAGCACCTAAGGCTTTTTGAGAACTGATTTCCATTCCTGGGAATAGACATTTCTCTTCTACTTTTGCGCTTTTTTTTTTTTTTAAGAGGTCATGACACACCACATTGCTCTTAGGACCTGTGTGGGTTTGATGTGGGAAATGGTGCTCTGGGAAGCCAGCAGTGGCATCAGGCTCATTTTTGTGTGTGTGTGTGTGTGTGTGTGGAAGCTGAAGTCTGGAGACAGGTATAGCTCCTCCAAATTCATGCAGCCACAAATGGCAGGTCACGACTCGGTGGTGTCCCCTTGCACTGTCCCTTGATTCCAGTCATTCTGCAACGTGGGAGGTGGGCCGGGCCCTAGGATTATCCCCCTTTCACAGATGGGAAAGTCGAGGACAGTTGAGCAGGGACTTGGCTGAGCCTTGCATGTGGCAGTGCCACCGCCCCCCCCCCACCCCGTGGCCTCTCCTGGGCTCCCAGTTGAGCCTGTTGACTATTGAACAGGTTGCCCACCCTGCCTGTTAGTGGGGAGCACTCTGGTTTTTGCAGGAGACTTGGGCATTGCACGCATATTCCGCCCCCTACTCCCGGGCCTTCGGTTGCCCTGACACGGCACCCTGCTCTCCCAGTTGTGCGCCACCGCCCCACCCGCAAGCCCCATCGGGGCCTGGCTTTCTGGAGCAGCCGCGTTTCCAGGTCCTTCCTGCTGTGGACCCGGCGGGGCGCTGTTGCTCCGCANGTGTGTGTGTGTGTGTGTGGAAGCTGAAGTCTGGAGACAGGTATAGCTCCTCCAAATTCATGCAGCCACAAATGGCAGGTCACGACTCGGTGGTGTCCCCTTGCACTGTCCCTTGATTCCAGTCATTCTGCAACGTGGGAGGTGGGCCGGGCCCTAGGATTATCCCCCTTTCACAGATGGGAAAGTCGAGGACAGTTGAGCAGGGACTTGGCTGAGCCTTGCATGTGGCAGTGCCACCGCCCCCCCCCACCCCGTGGCCTCTCCTGGGCTCCCAGGTGAGCCTGTTGACTATTGAACAGGTTGCCTACCCTGCCTGTTAGTGGGGAGCACTCTGGTTTTTGCAGGAGACTTGGGCATTGCACGCCTATTCCCCGCCCCCCCACTCCCGGGCCTTCGGTTGCCCTGACACGGCACCCTGCTCTCCCAGATGTGCGCCACCCCCCACCCGCAAGCCCCCTCCGGGCCTGGCCTTCTGGAGCAGCCGCGTTTCCAGGTCCTTCCTGCTGTGGACCCGGCGGGGCGCTGTTGCTCCGCAGCAGGGCTGCTGGAAGGGGGGGTCGTCAGCACAAAGCCGTCTGCCGGGACTGGCTTGGCTTTTCTTTGTCTCTTAAACCTGGTTTTGATTAGGGGAAAAGACAGTCGCTGCACCAGTACGGAGTGCTTCAGACAGACAGCTTTCGGCCGGCCCGGGCTGGCTCTGCTGCGCTCCTGTTGGCAGGGTTTTGAGCTTCCCTGTCCCAGCGTGGCCCGCGGAGCAGCACGCATAGCATGCATGCCTCTTACCCTGTGCTCCTCTCGCTGCGTCCACGCAGGGCCCTTCCCCTGTCCCACAGAGTCGTAAGGTTTTACTCTGTTTTAGCGACTTCACACATCTGCGAAAGATGAAATTCTGCTATCATAGTCCCACCTTCTGCTGAAAATACCCTGTTACGGACATCTTTAATCGTAACTTGGATAATCCACGACTGGTACAGAAAAATTGAAAACACAGTGAAAAGACCTTTTGCCATANGTTTTAGCGACTTCACACATCTGCGAAAGATGAAATTCTGCTATCATAGTCCCACCTTCTGCTGAAAATACCGTTACGGACATCTTTAATTGTAACTTGGATAATCCACGACTGGTACAGAAAAATTGAAAACACAGTGAAAAGACCTTTTGCCATGAAGGTATATGCTTCTGGATGTACATTTCTCATACCCCAAAATGGGATTGGGTTGTGTGCACCCTTCCATGATTTGCTTATTTTCAGCTGATATACTGGGTCTTTCCAGATCAGTAAATGGACTTCTACGTTCCTAACTCTCTGCTAGTCCACTGGGCCGATGTGCTGTAAGTGGCATTGCCAGGTGCCTGCCTGGGGGCATTGTGACGTTTTCTGTAGGTTTTTGCTATTACAGGCAGTGAGGAACTTTATTCTGTATGGAGCTTTTCCTCCCAGATCACTGCCCTAGAGCCAGGTCCTGGAAGCTTCTGCCCTGGGGCCTTGGTTGTGCCACTCCAGTGAAGCATTCTTTAGGGACTTAATCCCTCTCTTTTGAGAAGGCCTCTCTGCCCTTGCAAACCCTGCCCCCCGCTCTGGAGGCCACTGCCTCCCACCTCGTCCCCCAGTGCCCAGGGAGCACCCCCTCCGGCCCCAGAGGACCCCTGGCACCCTGAGGGACAGGCTGGTTCCTGCATGGACTTGCCTTCCCTCAAGGTCGGTTTCTCCGCTCTCTGCTCACAGGAGGGGGGCCAGTGCCCAGTGTCCTGTGCATGGCGTCCAGCAGGGAAGCTGGACCGTTTTTGGAGAGTGAATCATGTATTTTGTCACAATTGTTTATACAAATATTGCTTTATCTTCACAAAAGACTCATACGCGTTTTAGTATAACAAAGTCTTAACGCCCTACATTTGGATGAAATCACTGCTCTGGGATGACCCTATGGTTTTGGAACCCTCCCAGCACAGCACGTTGGCAGGTACCCCCAGACTTGCTCCCATTGGAGATTTACTTATTTCTGCCCCAGCTTTATTGGGAATTAATCGGCACGTAACATCGTGAGTTTAAGGTGTACAATGTGATGCTTTAATACGTGTATATATTGCAAAGTAGTGACCACAGTAAGGTTATTGCCACCTCCATCACCTCCCAAAACCACTGTTTCTGCGATTTGGAAGCAAGATGTCCCCCAGGTGGACTGTGGCGGGGTGTGCAGGGAGAGGCACAGCGGCGACTTCTCGGCTGCCTCACTCGCGGGTTTGGGGTGCCTTTCGTGTTCTGGCCTCCGCCTAGGGTAGCAGGTCCCGCTGGGAATCCTGCAGCACCCTAGAGCTCGTGAGAAGAGCCCTGGAAACCAAAGTTGATGAAAGCCTTGGATGTGGCAGGAGAGAAATGAGGCAGGAGCGGCAGGTCCGCTGGCCACAGGGCTTCTGGGAGGGTGGGCTCGGGGGTCCTGGGGGGGCCCTCTGGCTCTAGGGCTTCCCTCCCCTCCCACCTGCCACCTGCCAGGGGGCGATTCTCCCGGTCACAGTGGGGCTGTGTCATGTACTGCTGTGGACAGCACTGAGTCCTGGACTGGGACCAGAATCAATGAGGAATGCAGGGGGGCACAGCGACAGCTGTCGTAGTGGTCACAACCACATCCCGCACTGGGGCAGCAGCACGTGATCTACTGACCAGATCTCCCCGTCCATGCCAGCGCACGAAGTCTGGCCCGAATGAACGGTGTGATGGTGCTTTCTACTTTTTTTTTCTTTTTTAAGGTGATATTTTGAAGATTTATTTGTTTGTTTGTCAGGCGGCCAGGAGAGAGCACAAGCAGAGGGAGCGGGAAAAGCAGGCTCCTGGCTGAGCAGGAGCCTGATGTGGGGGTCGATCCCGGGACTCTGGGATCATGGTCTGAGCCAAAAGCAGATGCTTAACCAGCTGAGCCACCCAGGCATCCACTTTCCCTTTTTTAATTCAGTAGCAAAAATTTCAGTTCTGGAGAAATCTTGTACAGAGCCCCAGTGTGTATCAAACAGCCTGAGGGAGAATTGGCCCGGTTGGGACAGGAGTAGAGACTGGATGTCTGCCCCCTCGGCCTCAGCTCACTTCTCCCTTGGCCCTGAGTGGCTCTGTGGAAGGCCCAGACCCCTTAGAGCATGGTTTGAAAGTCACTGGGAAAGCTGGGTGTGAGGTCAGTCCGGAGCAAAATTAGAGGCAGGCAGCCCCAGGTTCAAATCCCAGTTCTGCCCCTTACCAGCCGGAGGACACTGGGCAGGTCATTGAACTTCTTAGCGCCTCAGTTTCTCTCTTTATAAATGAAAGACAAAGTCCAGCCCCGGTGGTAGAAGGATAAAGTGAGATGTATGTAGTGCAGGAAATTGCCTTTGTGTAATGTTACCATCACTACTTGAGATTAGCTTTGCTCTCAAGAAGCCCTGGGCTGTTTAAACTGAGCTAAAGGCAGCCTTCCCATTTCCTGTTGTGTGATGCAACTCCCAGGGCCCAGTACAACCTGTCTGACTGGCTACAGCCAGGGGGCAGGGATTCCCCCCTTCCCCCAGCCTTAGTCCCCAGCAGCTGGCTTGACTGGCTGTCCTTGATGGGATTGAATGGTCGCTTGACTCGCTGGGGGTGGAATTTTGGGAGGTCTTGCCTGCCATCCCCCTGCCTCAGGCTGCTCCCTAGTAAGAGCATTAGAATGACAGAGCCTTGCATCTGGGGACTGGAGGGCAAATCCAGTGTCTTTGCGGTTATTACTCAAGAACGTGTCCAAGATCACACAGTCACGCTCCGTGGAGCGCCCCACCGTGGAGCTCCGGGGAGGACTTTACCCCTTACCCCCAGGCTGAGACCCCACCTGTGCCAGGGTGCCAGCTTCCTGGCCCTCATCCATGTGTTCTCCGTGTTGGGTGATGGGGGTGATGGGTTTTCTCAATCGCAGGGACTGCCAGGCCCCCCCAGGTCACGTGAGCATTGGGAGTGTCATCCGGGATGTGGGAATAAACCAAGACAGCGCAGGCGAAGGCCTTGATTCAGAGCTGGCCATAGCAAGGGACGGGTCAGCCACCACACTGCATTTGACAGAGACTCAGAGGCAGACTGGGAGTAGGAACGATTCCTAGTGGGAAAAGAGAAGGCTCGGGTGTGCCCTAAATGGAGGCTGTTGGTGAGGGAGGCTGGTGCCTGGAGGGGGGGGCATCCTGCACGCTGTGCGGTCCATTGAGCGATCATATTTGGCTTTCTTTGGCTGGGAAAAGGGAAAGGGGTAAAGATTAGGGTAGCTGGGAGTTACCGATCAAGCCCTGGCCATCGGGGCCCTAGCCGCAGAGTTGCGGTTTGATTTCCTGGGCTGGTTGCTGCAGGGTGTGGAACAACGGTCTGTCTGACATCTGCTCTGCCCATTGCCTATTTGTATATTCAGTCTCTTGGGGCGCTTTGGGTGCGGCCAGAGCTGGGTCCTTGCTTTCCAGCAGTGGGGGGCAGAGCCCTTGTAGCCAGACCGGCCTGGCTCGGTGGTGGTGCAGGTGTGTGCTGGGCGAGGGGCAGGGTTTGGCCCCAGTGCAGAGAAGAAATGTCAGCATGCACAAGCTGAGAGGGCAGGGACATCCTGAGGGGCTGGCTGGTCAGTGAGCCCTCAGGTGGGGCTCAGTGGGCTGGGGAGTCAGGCCCCGGCTGTCGAGAAAGATCTTTGAGTGTGACCCTGGGGCTACAGCAGATGACCAGAGTTTACCAGGCAGGCCTTGTTTATTTGTTAGGGCCCAGAATGAAGTCGTGG
>NW_023183857.1:207-524 GCF_002007445.2 Ailuropoda melanoleuca | reverse complement strand
GACGTGCTATGGTTTCCTGGAAGGGGAAGTTCACTGAAGCTGTGGAGTTGTGCACCAGGAGCTGCTGGGTTGGCAGAGAAGATTCTAGGGAAGTTTCCCATGGGGAGGTGCCATGGGCTTCTGGTCTCTGAGAGCTCTGGGTACTTGCTGCTCAGAAACCATATGTGCTGCTGGATCAGGACAGTGCAGAAGCTACCTGTGCTGCTGGGGCCTGCCTAGAAGAGCACACCGAAACCTGGAAGAGAAACCTCTTTCTTCCTCAGTGTCTTCTACTAGTATTGTGCAAGCCAACGAAAGAGAAATGTTTATCAGGTCCA
>NW_023183857.1:0-177 GCF_002007445.2 Ailuropoda melanoleuca | reverse complement strand
GGTGGTGAAGGGTAAATCTGGAGAGGAGAGGCAAAGGAGGTCCGACTTATTTATCATTGGTGTCCCTGAAGAAGAAACGACAACAAATGGAAGAGAAAATGTAGTAAGGGGTGAACCCTGCAAGGACAGGCATTCAACAAGTTATAGGAGTATATTATTTGTGTATATATTCTGTTG
>NW_023183856.1:356-801 GCF_002007445.2 Ailuropoda melanoleuca | reverse complement strand
GACTTTCGAGGACTCAGCGCCCTTCTGATTGGTAATAAATCAGAGCGTCCAGGAAAACAACTCCAGCAAACGGTAGCATTTTCCCTGGGGCCCCCAATTTCACATTGGGTGTACCTGCCTGGGTAGGTTCCAGCCCTGAGAACTAAGAAACAAAGTGTGAGGAGAAAGCCCTTGAAGTCTCGTCGGCCTTATGGAAGGTGGAACAGGAATCAAGGTGCTTTTATACCGTGAGTGAAACACGTCGAATACAGCACTGAGAAACACAATTCGGCCAACAGCCGCTTCCAACGAAATGTTTGCTTCCTGGGTAAATCATGTCAAAACGGCTGGCGGCAATAGAACGAAAAGGCCCAAAACACATCCGTCAGAAACAACACCGTACAGGGACCGTCTTAGCACTATCATCACCCTTCGTGAATAGGGAAACATGAGGGAAAGTGGTCGC
>NW_023183856.1:0-177 GCF_002007445.2 Ailuropoda melanoleuca | reverse complement strand
CCCAGCGAACAGCAGCCTTTTCACTGGGGACCCTGATTCCACATTGGGTGTAGGGGCCTGGGGAGGATCCAGACCTTAAAACCACGAAACAAAGTGTGAGGGAAGGCCTTGAAGTCACGACAGCCTAATGGAAGTTGGAAGAGGAATCAAGGTGTTTTGGTACCGTGAATGAAACAC
>NW_023183855.1:0-529 GCF_002007445.2 Ailuropoda melanoleuca | reverse complement strand
GATGTTGAAGAGGTTACTGCCTATGTTCTCCTCTAGGATTTTGATGGATTCCTGTTTCACATCGAGGCCGTTCATCCATTTTGAGTTTATCTTTCCATATGGTGTAAGAGAATTCCAGTTTCATTCTTTTGTATGTGGCTGTCCCATTTCNTTCTTTTGTATGTGGCTGTCCCATTTTCCCAGCACCATTTATTGAAGAGACTGTCTTTTTTACCATTGGATGTCCTTTCCTGCTTTGTCAAAGATTAGTTGACCATAAAGTTGAGGGTCCATTCCTGGGGTTTCTATTCTGTTCCAGTGATCTGTGTGTCTGTTTTTGCCAATACCATGCTGTCTTGATGATCACAGCTTTGTAATACAGCTTAAAGTCAGGCATTGTGATGCCCCCAACTTTGGTTTTCTTTTTCAACATTCCTCCAGTGATTTGGGGCCTTTTCGGTTCCATACAAATTTTAGGGTTGTTTGTTTCAGCTCTGAAAAATGTTGGTGGTATTTTGATCAGGATGGCATTGAAAGTGTAGATTGCCTT
>NW_023183854.1:282-1287 GCF_002007445.2 Ailuropoda melanoleuca | reverse complement strand
AATAGCTTTCCCATTACCCTTTACCGTTTGTAGAAATTTCCGAAAAGAAAAAAAAGAAAAACCCACAAACCTTCTCTCCAAAAAAACCCAAAACATACAAACAAACAAAAAAAAAACAAACCAAAAAAACCCAAAAACCCACAACAGCAACAAAACCAAATTATTCCCCTTTCCGAAAAACCTTAATTCTTACAAACAGTTACTAGATAAGGGAAGATTCTGAACTCACTCTATCATTTCTCTTAAGGTTTCTCTGAACTGGTCTCTTTCCATTTTGAGACTCTTTTATCTTCCTTAGCTCATCTCTTTCCTTAGCTAAAATTCTTATTTCTTCGAGGCTTTTATGAGTGTCTTAGTCAAGTGTAAGTTATCCATTTCCACACTTTGCATACGGAAATTTTGGGCCTTAAACTGCTGCTTCAATTGTTCCACTTTGTTTATATTTTTATGAGTTTTATTGGCATCTTCTTTCATTTTAAGAAGCTGAAGCTCTTTTTTCTCTGAAGTTCTTGTATCCTGAGATAATTATAAAACAAGTTAGAATACAAGTAATTCTGTCAAGGAAGGAAAACAGTGTCTACTGGTTATATATGTACATGTATAACTCTATCTGTATATCTGTATAGCTGTATCTGAAGTTCTTGTATCCTGAGATAATTATAAAACAAGTTAGAATACAAATAATTCTGTCAAGGAAGGAAAACAGTGTCTACTGGTTCTATATGTACATGTATAACTCTAGCTGTGTATCTGTATAGCTATATCCTTTCTCATTCCACAAATGATTTTAGACAGTTATTCCCCAAAGAACAAAACAACACATACCTTTTTCTGTAACTCATCTTTAGATTTATTTAAATCCTTTTGAATAGTTGAAATCTGAGTCGTCTTTCTGAAACTCTCTCTCTGAATTTATCAATAGTTACCTGGTGTTCTTTCAAATGCATATGAGCAATTTTTAGTTCTTGCTGTGTCTCCAAATCCTTTATTAGAAGAAATTGAGAA
>NW_023183854.1:0-196 GCF_002007445.2 Ailuropoda melanoleuca | reverse complement strand
ATCAGGCTCCTCTGCTATGAGCCTGCTTCTTCCTCTCCCACTCCCCCTGCTTGTGTTCCCTCTCTCGCTGGCTGTCTCTATCTCTGTCAAGTAAATGGGTAAAATCTTTAAAAAAAAAAAAAAGAAGAAGAAATTGAGAAATACCACGATATACAGGCACATTACTTTTCCTTAATGAGGAACTAAACAAAATCTT
>NW_023183853.1:8989-10619 GCF_002007445.2 Ailuropoda melanoleuca | reverse complement strand
CTTCACAGCCCCGGGCTGCAACGCAGCGTCTCCACCTGCACGTGTGAAAGGCAGGAGGGCAGCCTTCGCGTGAAAGCCTCAGTTCCCCCGCAGGAGGGGCGGCGCGGGGGGGGGGGATNGGGCGGCGCGAGGGGGAACTTGCACGTCGCCCCCTGGTTGCTTGTTGCTTTTTCCGGCAGCGCCTGAGCCAGCATCTGGGCCGAGAGAGGAACGTGCTTAACCTGCCTTCCTTTGCTGGGCCGGGTGTTCACAGCGCGTTCCTAGCGGGCTGTAGGCTGTTACGTACTGTTTGGCTTTCAGGCGCAATCCGAGTCTGAAGAGACACTGTGTTTTTGGCTTTGCTCCTGTCCTTCCCCCCCCCCCCATTTTTTCCTTTTTTTTTTTTTCTTTTCTTTTCTTTTCTTTTCTTTTCTTTTCTTTGCTTTCTTTCTTTTTCTTTCTTTCTTTTCTTTTCTTTTCTTTTCTTTTCTTTTCTTTTCTTTTCTTACTTTTTTTAAATTTTACTAACCTGGTACCTGCCTGTGATGAATCATCTGGTTTTATAGTCTAGCAAAGTCAGGATAACACATANACATGTCAATGTTTTTGTTTAAATGGAGATGCAAAGTGGGAGAACTGTAATGTGTAGTGATTCACTCTTCCAGGACCATGTGTGGATGTAGATTTATTCCTAATACCAGATGCACAGGACACATTTTTTTTTTCTCCTCAGCCCACAGAGATGTCAAGAAGCAGAAAATGGCGTCCCCACATTTTCTTTCAGACGCCGAGTGTACAGGAGAGAAACCGACTGGATCTCACCACATTCTTGGGCTTGAAGTGTTGACAGAATTGATGTCCCTCTTTGTGTCTGGGTGGCCGTCTTCAGTCGNTCAGTCCCTCCTACCACAGTGGGCTTGGATGTGTTTCTAAAATGAGCCGTAATAAAAATTTGAGATCTCCATTCAGCTTTCTGTGGTTTTCATCTCAGAAACCCTTCTCATGATTGAGAATAGAGAACACATTCTGGACACTTTTAGAAGACAGTGGTCACTGCCATTGTTTGTCTGGGATGTTGGCGGAAGTCCCTGGTGGAGTTGCCATCCGCTTGGTGTCTGCCAGCATCAGCCGAGAACCGTGTCCAGTAACACCCTCAGATCTAGATGTGGAGTAATGGCTGCGAGTACTATTCCCGTCTTTCAGGGAATGCTGGAAGTTGAGGTAAATAGATGGAAGACATGATACTCACTGAATTTCTTCGCCCAGTTCCCAGTCGCCTGGGACGAGCTACTTCCACAGACGTGCCTAGCACGTGTGCATTCACAGGTTGGCAGCCTTCGGTGTTTGGGCAAAGTGTGGATGGTCAGTGAGGGCCTCCGTGTTAAAGATATTGGAGAATTAAAAAAAAGAAAGGAAGGAAGGAAGAAAAAGAAAGAAAGAAAGAAAGAAAGAAAGAAAGAAAGAAAGAAAGAAAGCAAGCCAATTTTACTAAACCAGAAAACTTACTAGAAGATATTTCCTGCTTCAGCTCCTGGAACATCTACATAAACCAAACTGGATTCAAATATTACTTTTTTCTGGGGCACCTGGGTGGCTCAATTGGTTAAGTGGCCAACTCTTATTTCAGCTCAGGTCTTGATCTCAGGGTTGT
>NW_023183853.1:0-1569 GCF_002007445.2 Ailuropoda melanoleuca | reverse complement strand
GGTATCGGAGATAAAATTTGTAAACTTAATCACGTTGCCTTGCAAAGGGAAGCCTTGGCTTCAACTTTGAAACTTGGATCATGTAAGCCAGAGTTGGGCAGTGCATATTTCTAGAATTTGGTCTTCGACTAGAATACTATAAATACTCCCGAGTATGTAGCACATACTACTTCTGTGGGGCCAGGCAGCACTCTTCCAACAACGATGATCCAGAAGTTACAGGACCACTGTCCTCCTGTGCGTGTGGGAAAAGTGTCACATTTTACTGGGACCTTGTCTGAAATCACTCTGTAGCCTAAACGTGCTACGCCAAAGAAAGGGGTTATTTATGATCATTTTAGCTGACTACAAGGCTGCGGACACCTCTTTCTCACTGAAGGGAAATGCCCTCTAGGCACACTAGTGTGTCGCCCTAGCCTGGTACCTGGAGAGCAAGGAGCTAACTGTTAGCGTGCCATCTGTGATGGGGGTTGGCTTTGGGCAGCATTACCCACCAGCCGGGGCCACACAGTGCTCCCAGCTGGGGAGAAGTTCGACGCGGAGGAGATCAGTCGGAAAACGAGAAGGCCTGCAGTGGTGCCGGCTCAGCCTGGGTCCGGCGGGGACTCAGACAAGAGCAGCCGCCGAGTGCTAAGGCTATCACGGTCATACAGGGACGTAGACTTACGGTCGACCTTGAACTCTGGACATCGCAGGCAGGAGGGACACCGTGAGCCCAGAGAAAGCTAAGTGTCACTTGAATTGTTCTACTTGAATAGTTTTCCTTTTCTTCATGCAGAGGTCTGAGTCTTCCAATAAATTATTGTGACAAGTTGGACTTACAGACTGTCACAGGAAAACAGTGAAGGTCGTGGCCCCTGGGATCCTGAAAATGATTTTGTGTTTTCATAGACTTTCACAGCCCTGGATTTATGGGAAGGAGGAATAAAAACTGGATTTGACAGTCTCTTCCTTCAACAGAAAGGACATGCCTTTGAGTTTATGACATTAAACAATGCCCTGTTTCAAATACCTTCCACGGAAGAAAGAGTGCCCTTCTCTGTTCAACTACCAGTCTGAATCTCTCCCTGGACTTGTTTTGTTAGGAATTAAACCCCATGCAACTCCTCCCTCCATCTCTTGCTATTTTACTAGAGACACTCCTACTTCCTCTCCATGTAATTTTTCTTTTAAACCAGAAATGAGGACTTCTAGTTCATGGTTCCTAGGAGAATAGTTTTTTTACGGCACCATGTGGAAGATAACAAGACTTAAAGTACGGGACGACATGCTTTTCCGTTCTCATTTCCCTGATCAGCTTTGCCTTTTGGCAAGGGAATGGACATTGCTATCTTATTTTCCTAACCACAGTAATGGTATCTGGGAGTGGTGTTGACTTTTATGCAGGTTATTCTGTGATCGGTGATCTGCTTCAGAAAAAAAAAGTCTGAAGAACCTTCACTGTAAAATTAAGTCACTGTAAGGTTACTCGGGTAACATGAAAGTCCCCAAAGAGTACAGTGTTTGGAATGTGTCTTCTGGGATCTAGCCGCTAGAGGGCAACAGCTCATGCCCCCTTTCAGTCTGGGG
>NW_023183852.1:1942-2190 GCF_002007445.2 Ailuropoda melanoleuca | reverse complement strand
CTGTTGAACGAAGGAAGGATCAAAACATTGGCAAAAAGAAAAAAGTGTCCTGTCTTCTTATGGGAAGGGTTGATGGCAATGTAATTTCGTGATCATGACAAGAGCTCATACACATACTTGGTATTGGACATGAGCAGCAAATCGCTGAACAAGAAGAGGTGCCTCTTCTGCCTCCTCCAGCCTCTCTTGAGCTCGACGGGGCTGTGGATAAGCAGGGTACGGGAGGCGCCCTCAGATGATGTGGTGCT
>NW_023183852.1:0-1657 GCF_002007445.2 Ailuropoda melanoleuca | reverse complement strand
GAGCCCCACATCGGGCTCCTTGCTCAGTGGGGAGCCTGCTTCTTCCTCTCCCTCTGCCCTGCCCCCGTGTTTGTGCTCTCTCTCTCTCTCACACTCTCTCTTTCTCAAATAAATAAACAAAATCTTGAAAAAAGAGAGAGATGAGGTCACTTGGGGAACTGATGCAGCTGGAGAACTGTTTCAAGGACAAAGCCCTTGGGCATGTCAACACTTAGAGGTGGGGTGGAGTGTGGAGAAAGAGGCAAAGCTAATCGCGAGCTGTTAGGAAGGGGAGAACCAAGAGGTGGAGTGTGTTACAAGGAGGTACGCAAACAACAACAAGTAGGACAATTTGTGGCCTAATATAAAACAAAATGATATGGTGTTTGTGAAGAATTAATTACAATATGCTTTCATGTTAAGATAAAAATGAAGACAACAGAAGAGTCTGGAAATTTGAACCCAGTCTTATCTAAGTCAAAATTCAAACTTGGGAGAAAAATTCTCAAAGATTGGCAAAAATACTGGAAACATCAAAAAGTTTCTACACATGAGTTTAGCTATTACTTGGCTGAGCTCTGACTGAGCTCTGATAGGACTTTCTGGTCGTAATAGGTGAAACAACTAAATTGAGCAGAATGCCAAAATTCTTTCATAAACAGGACAGATATTTTCATAGACCTGAGGAAAATTCTCTCCCATGGAGCCAAGACAGTGTCTCCCCCAAGAAGGGAAGCCTGCTGTCTTCTGCTCGGCAGCACTGAATCTTATGAACCTGGGTAGCTTTTCATGAAGCTGGAGCTGAAGTTACTCATTAGTTTACATGTATTAGAAGAATTACAAAAGGGAACAACACTTCCTGTTATTGTCAGTCTGTTTTGAGGCTCAAAAATAGTATATAGAAAGACTACTTTATGCGGTGAAGTCTTGATCGACCACCTATAAGTTCAGCATGCTTTCTGATTGACGTGAACATCTTTTTGTCTTCAGTTCTCGGGACTGAAAATCGAGTGAGTCTACAGCACTTGGCAGAGTACTGTAAAATGCTTGAAGCCCAAGGATTCCACGGTAGCCCAAGACCACTGCCATTGTGATGTCACGAGCTAAGGCTCATGTCATAACTGCCGAACTGACATCCTTGTTTCCCTGATTTGGCCTGCATGTTTTGATTTTTCAAAAGTAATCTTTTTTATTTTGAGAGAACTATAGATTCATATGTAGCTGTAAGAAATAATACAGAGAGATGGCAACAGTTTTTTACAGATAGAGACTTCCAGACACTTCCATCACCACAGGGATCCTTCCTATCACCCTTTTACAGCCACACCAACTTCCTTCCACCTCTACCACCTCTTTAATCCCTGGCAATCACGAATCTGTTCTCCGTGTGTATAATTTTGCCATTTCAAGAATGGTAATACAGATGGGGTCATACAGCGTGTAACATTTTTGTGATTTGCTTTTTTCCATTCAGCATAACTGAGAGTCATCCGGTTTGCTGCAGGAATTCACGGTCATTTCTCTGTGTCTCTTAGTAGTACGCCAGGTGATGGCTTGATCTCAGTTTGCTTCAGAAGCTGCTGAAGAGTTCAGGACTGTCTGCAGGACTGGACTGTCACTAATAAAGCTGCTGTAAACACCTGTGTCCAGGGTTTTGTGTCAGCACCGGTCTTCACTT
>NW_023183851.1:585-788 GCF_002007445.2 Ailuropoda melanoleuca | reverse complement strand
TGGAAAAATATTCCATGCTCATGGATCGGAAGAATTAACATAGTTAAAATGTCCATTCTACCCAGAGCAATGTACATTTTCAATGCTATCCCGATCAAAATACTGAGGTCATTTTTCAAAGAACTGGAACAAATAGTCCTTAAATTTGTATGGAACCAGAAAAGGCCCCGAATCTCCAAGGAGCTGTTGAAAAGGAAAAACAA
>NW_023183851.1:0-178 GCF_002007445.2 Ailuropoda melanoleuca | reverse complement strand
CTCCAAAGGCAAGAGAAACAAAAGATAAAATGAACTTGTGGGACTTCATCAAGATAAAAAGCTCTGCACAGCCAAGGAATCAGTCAAAAAAACTAAGAGGCAGCCCTCAGAATGGGAGAATATATTTGCAAAGGACACTACAGATAAAGGACTGGTATCCAAGTTCTACAAAGAACTT
>NW_023183850.1:330-507 GCF_002007445.2 Ailuropoda melanoleuca | reverse complement strand
CTGGCGTAAGGTGGTATCTTAGTGTGGTTTTGATTTGAATTTCCCTGATGGCAAATGATTTTGAACATTTTGTGTCTTTTAGGCATTTGTATGTCCTCATTGGAAAAGCGTCTGTTCATATCTTCTGCCCATTTTATGATTTGTTTATTTGTTTCTCGCGTTTTGAGTTTGAGAAGT
>NW_023183850.1:0-188 GCF_002007445.2 Ailuropoda melanoleuca | reverse complement strand
ATCTTGATGAAGTCCCACAAGTTCATTTTATATTTTGTTTCTCTTGCCTTTGGAGATGTGTCATGAAAAAGGTTGCTTTGGCCGATGTCGTAGAGATTGTTGCCTATGTTGTCCTCCAGGATTTTGATGTATTCCTGTCTCACATCGAGGTCTTTCATCCATTTGGAGTTTATCTTTGTGTATGGTGT
>NW_023183849.1:0-2023 GCF_002007445.2 Ailuropoda melanoleuca | reverse complement strand
ATGATCCCAGAGACTGGATCACGGGGAATCGCAATGATGATCCAGAGACTGGATCACAGGAAGGGAATTCCAACCCTAGGATGTTTGTTTCCACTGTGTGCGTCCCGCAGGAAATGTCAAACCCCCTCTCGGGACATAATGCCAAGGGGGATGGACGCCTAGTCCAGGCCTGTGAATCCCGTGTGTGTGACCTAGAATTCACCCCACCCAACAGCAGACGTGAGAGAGGAATTACTCACGGAATACGCGGATTTGTCCTGTTCCTTGTTCCACTTGAGCATTTGTCCTCACGATTTGTAGGGTGTAGTTTCCTGTGTCGTTCAGGGTGACTCTCTGGAACAGCAGGGATCCATTGGGGTATATTGTCTCTCTGCCGCTGTGTGCAGGCCCTGGGGTAGCTACTTGTGTATCTACTGCATATGATATAATTTGATGACTGGACATTACAGTTTCCCCTCTGAACCAGTTACAGCCTCGAAGATCCCCAGGCCGACTGTGGGCTCGCAGGNACTGTGGACTCGCAGAAGAACGTCCTTCCCTTCGGCAGCATTGGGCGGCACTGATTCCACAGTGAGTTGGGCAGTGGTGGGCGGGTTCCAGAAGGTTAAGAGTGAGACTAGGAGGGAAGAGGGGAGACGGATCAGTATTTGCACCTATGTGTCGGGAGGGAAAGCTGGGGCCCTGGACTCAGAACAGGTTTAATCCCCAGCCTCGGGGTGTGTGTGTGAGTGTGTGTGTGTGTGTGTGAGTGTGAGTGTGTGTGTGTGACCACACTACTTCAGCGCCTCTTACTTCTTCAGAGTCGAACACTCTTCCTCACGTCTGTCACTCACTCCCTCCTGGCCCTCGGATACCTGCTCACACTCAGGGGGTCCTGGGGAGAGACCTGCCCTGACCGCCTCCTCTAAAGACCCTCTGTCTTCACGTTCTGACCTTTCCCTGCTCTGTTCCCTTCCTGGTGCTTGTCAGTACCTGACCTCACATTCTAGATGTCTCTGCATGTCTGTCTTCCTCCCCATAGATGTGAGCTCAGGGAGGACAGGGACTCATCTGATCTGTGTTGTACCCCAGTGGTCGGGCAGACTGCAGACACCCAGGGCTGAATGAATGTGTCCCTAGTATCCTCTGGGTCTGGCGTTTGTCTGTCAGGATCTAAGGCTGGTGGGAAGGGGCAGCGATTAGGGTCCCTGGTTGTTGGTATCATCAGTTTCCCAAATTCAGTCCTCAGTGATGAGTAACTTATGAAACAGCCCTTGGCTCACCACTTCCAGATCGTGAGATTTTCCCGTTGCTGAGCCGGCTCCCCAGTCCTTCCCTGCTCTCCTGTCCCCTCTCAGAGCCCTGTCCTCCACGGGAGACCCCAGCCAGCTTCTCTCCCCCATCCTTGCCCCCTCCCAGAAATCACCCCTCTCACCTGCCAGCAGGAGCTCCTGCCAGGGGACATGTCCTCCTCGGGGAGGGGCCGAGGGGGGCTCCATGGTGCCTGCTGCCCAGTGTTTCCCTCCCTCTGTGAGAAGAGCTTCTGCTCCAGAAATGCTCAGGAGCACTGCTGTCCTGGTTGTGTCAGCTCTGCTTGCCTTCCTTCATCTGTGCTGAGTGGCCTCTGGTGGAAGGAGTTCTGGGTGGGGTCATGTGGGCCAGGGGGCGGGGGCTCTGCCAGGTCCCCTCCCTTCCCCTCCCCTCCTTCCCAACTCCCTTGTCCCCTTCTTCCCCTTTCATTTCTGTCTCCATTGCGGATCCCTGGGAACTGCTGAGGCCTCTCCCTCTTCAGCTGTGATTTCCCACCATATGTGAGAGCTAACACGCCCTTGTTTGGACAAGCACAAGCCTGTGGCGTTGGGGTCCGGTGACCACACAGCTTGGGGGCACAGGGCAGGGTCAGTGCGAACACAGCCTTCTCTCCTCCCTGTTTGGCTTTCCCTTCAGAGCAGGAGCCTGGGGGCTGCCTCAGGAACTCTTGTCACAGGGATGTCACCCCTCTGTGCACTGGAGTCACCTGTGGAACTTTATCAAGACTGTGAAC
>NW_023183848.1:0-889 GCF_002007445.2 Ailuropoda melanoleuca | reverse complement strand
AGGGTGTTAATGGATGAGAAAATCCTCTGTAAAATTGAATGCATATATAAAAGCAAGCACAGTTCTTCCTATTAACAGTCTTCAACTCCAGACTGCCCCTGGGCNTCCAGACTGCCCCTGGATTATGTTATTGAATTGCTGAGAAAGCTTTCTGACCCCAAATTACATCCCCCAAATGAGTTATTATATCTACTAGCTTGACTATGCCGTGAGGTTAGGAGATATGCTGTATGTGTGCATTTTCTATTTAATCCTCCTGAATCCTAAATGCCACTGTGCATAATGGCTAGCTCAAAGGTGTTGTTTCCTTTTAGATGGAAGGATGGACAGACTGAAAGCCAGAGAAGTGAAGTAGCTTTGACAAGGCTGGAGGAGATTATGCTGAGTGAAATAAGTCAAGCAGAGAAAGACAATTATCATATGGTTTCACTCACTTATGGAACATAAGAAATAGCAGGAAGCTTGGTAGGAGAAGGAAGGGAAGAATGGAGGGGGGTGGTAAACAGAAGGGGGAATGAACCATGAGAGACTATGGACTCTGGGAAACAAACTGAGGGCTTCAGAGGGGAGGGAGGTGGGGGGATGGGATAGGCTGGTGATGGGTATTAAGGAGGCATGTATTGCATGGAGCACTGTGTGTTATACGCAAATAATGAATCATGGAATACGACATCAAACCTAAGGATGTACTGTATGGTGACTAACATAACATAATAAAAAAATTTTAAAAACAAAAAAGGCTGTAGATTTTCTGAGCTGGATCCTAGCTCTTGATTTCCCCATTCCCCCACCCTTTCATTGGCTTTTCTGAGCTGCTGTTCTCTTTCTGTGAAAACGAGAGGTTAGATCTATATAAACTTTTCATTGTCCCTACCAGATTTTACCTTCC
>NW_023183847.1:1043-1244 GCF_002007445.2 Ailuropoda melanoleuca | reverse complement strand
CTCATTGGTAATAAAGCAGAGCGTCCAGGAAAACACCTCCAGCAAACAGCAGTCTTTTCACTGCTGACCCCGATTCCATATTGGGTGTAGGGGCCGGGGGAGGATCCAGCCCTTAAAACCAAGAAAAAAAGGGTGAGGGGAAACCCCTTGAAGTCACGACGGCCTTATGGAAGGTGGAAGAGGAATCAAGGTGCTTTGGTA
>NW_023183847.1:484-633 GCF_002007445.2 Ailuropoda melanoleuca | reverse complement strand
TTTTCACTGGGGACCCCGATTCCACATTGGGTGTAGGGGCTTGGGGAGGATGCAGCCCTTAGAACCAAGAAACAAAGTGTGAGGGGAAAGCCCTGGAAGTCACGACGGCATTACGGAAGGTGGAACAGGAATCAAGGTGCTTTGGTATC
>NW_023183847.1:0-195 GCF_002007445.2 Ailuropoda melanoleuca | reverse complement strand
GAAATATCAACAATCATCATCTCTCGTGAGTAAGGGAGCATGAATGAAAAGGTTCAGGATTTTCGAGGACTCAGTGCCGTTCTCATTGGTAATAAACAGAGCATCTAGGAAAACACCTCCAGCGAACAGCAGCCTTTTCACTGGGGACCCCGATTCCACATAGGTTGTAAGGGCTGGGGAGGATCCAGCCCTTAG
>NW_023183846.1:298-562 GCF_002007445.2 Ailuropoda melanoleuca | reverse complement strand
GACATTTCACAGTTTTAGTGAGGTGAATTCATTCCAAGGCACTGTGCTCAATACTGAAGAAGATAAAAAAAAATGGAATAAGTACCAATTTAATATTACAAACTAATCTGATTTTGGAATTTTTTTTTTTATGTGTGTGTATGGAGTGGGGAGGAGTTCATACAAACTATTAAAATCACCAATAGAATCTCAGGGTTTAATAAAACCTGAAGATCAGTGATGAGGTCTATCAACAAATTAATTTTAGAAGTTCAGATTGTAGGG
>NW_023183846.1:0-173 GCF_002007445.2 Ailuropoda melanoleuca | reverse complement strand
GCCTCTTCCTCTCCCACTCCCCCTGCCTGTGTTCCCTCTCTCGCTGGCTGTCTCTGTCAAACAAATAAATAAAATCTTAAAAAAAAAAAAAAGAAGTTCAGATTGTAGATTATCTATGTTCTTCACATTGTGTATTGTTGAGACATCATCAGCTTACTTCAGAATATGCTCAA
>NW_023183845.1:392-526 GCF_002007445.2 Ailuropoda melanoleuca | reverse complement strand
GGCAGGAGCTGGGGCAGGAGCTGTGTCTGCTGCAGAAACAAGAGCACAGGCAGGGACAGGGGAAGGGTCAGAGGCTCTGGCAGGGGCAGAGGAAGGGGCAGCAGTTCTGGCAGGTTAAGGGGCAGGGGCGGGGG
>NW_023183845.1:0-320 GCF_002007445.2 Ailuropoda melanoleuca | reverse complement strand
AGGGGAAGGGACAGCATCTCTGGCAGGGGAAGGAGCAGGAGGTGGGACAGGAGCCGTGTCCAGGTCAGGAACAGCAGCAGAGGCAGGGGCAAGGGAAGGGTCAGGGTCTCTGGCAGGGGTAGAGGAAGGAGCAGGAGCAGGAGCAGAAGCAAGAGCTGGAGGGTAGGAACAGCAGCACAGGCAGGGACAAGGGCAGTGGCTCTGGCAGGTGCAGGGCCAGAAACAGGAGCACAGGCAGGGGCAAGGGCCGTGGCTCTGGCAGGCGCAGGGCCAGAAACAGGAGCACAGGCAGAGCAAGGGGCAGGGGCAGGAGTTTCATC
>NW_023183844.1:0-829 GCF_002007445.2 Ailuropoda melanoleuca | reverse complement strand
TTTTCATTCTCGTTGGTCTCCATAAATTGTTTAATTTGATTTTTGATTTCCTGGTTTATCGAATCATTCCTAAGCGGGATGGTTCTTAGTCTCCAAGTGTTTGAGTTTCTTCCAAATTTTTCTTTGTGGTTGAGTTCCACTTTCAAAGCGCTGTCTGAGAATATGCAGGGAATAATTTCAGTCTTTTGGTATCGGT
The DNA here is from genome assembly GCF_002007445.2 of Ailuropoda melanoleuca. Lineage (NCBI taxonomy): Eukaryota > Metazoa > Chordata > Mammalia > Carnivora > Ursidae > Ailuropoda > Ailuropoda melanoleuca. The sequence continues at coordinate 633 of NW_023183844.1, read as the reverse complement.
TGAGACCTGTTTTGTGTCCCAGAACATGGGAATAGGTTCTTGAGAATGTTCCATGGGCATTAGAATAGAATGAGTATTCTTTGTTTCTGGGGTGTAGTGTTCTATATATATTTATGAGGTCCAACTCGTCGAGTATGGCATTCAAAGCCTTTGATTCTTTGCTTAGTTTTTGCAAGGGCGTTCTGTCTATTTCTGATAGTGGGGTGTTGAAGTCCCCTACTATTAATGTATTTTTATCTGTATGTCTCTTTATTCTGGTTAAGAGTTGGCTTGTGTATCTTGCTGCTCCCCTGTTGGGGGCATATATATTTATAATTGTCATATCCCCTTGTTGGATACGTCCTTTAAGAATAATATAGTGCCCTTCTGTGTCTCTAACTATAGTCTTTAGTTTAAAATTCAATCTATCTGATATGAGAATTGCTACCCCAGCTTTCTTTTGAGGTCCATTTGCGTGNTTTGAGGTCCATTTGCGTGAAAGATGGTACTCCATCCCTTTACTTTCAGTCTGAATGTATCTTTGGGTTCAGAATGAGTCTCTTGTAGACAGCAAATGGATGGCTCATTTCTTTTTATCCAGTCTGCAACCCTGTGGCATTTTATGGGAGCATTTAAGCCATTCACATTGAGACT
>NW_023183843.1:0-550 GCF_002007445.2 Ailuropoda melanoleuca | reverse complement strand
CATTGGTAATAAAGCAGAGCGTCCAGGAAAACACCACCAGCGAACAGCAGCCTTTTCACAGGGGACCCCGAATCCACATTGGGTGTAGGGGCCTGAGGTGGATCCAGCCCTTAGAACCAAGAAACAAAATGTGAGGGGAAAGCCCTTGAAATCACCACGGCCTTATGGAAGGTGGAACAGGAATTAAGGTGCTTTGGTACCGTGAGTGAAACACGACGAACACAGCACTGAGAAAGGCAATTCGGCCAAAACCCGCTTCCAACGAAATGTTTGTGCCCTGGGGAAATCTTGTCAAAACTGNAAACTGCTGGCGGCAATGGAACGAAAAGTCCCAAAACACGTCCGTCAGAGACAACACCGTACAGGGACCGTCTTAGCACTATCATCACCCTTCGTGAATAGGGAAACATGAGGGAAAGTGTTCGCGGAAGTCTGACGAGAGTGCCCCACACTGGTCTCTGAGACCCCACACAGTCAAAGGAAATACCAAAGATCATCATCTCTCGTGAGTAAGGGAGCATGAATGAAAAGGTTCAGGATTTTCGAGGAC
>NW_023183842.1:0-1214 GCF_002007445.2 Ailuropoda melanoleuca | reverse complement strand
TCGCTGTAGGCTTTTCATAGACGGTTTTTATGAGATTGAGGAATGTACCCTCTATCCCTACACTCTGAAGGATTTTAATCAGGAAAGGAAGCTGTATTTTGTCTAATGCTTTTTCTGCATCAATTGAAAGGGTCATATCGTTCTTGACTCTTTTCTTGTTGATATGATCTATCACACTGATCGATTTGGNTGGGAATGTTGAACCACCCTTGCATCCCAGGGATGAATCCCACTTGGTCATGATGGATAATCCTTTTAATGTACTGTTGGATCCTATTAGCTAGGATCTTGTTGAGAATTTTGGCGTCCATATTCATCAGGGATATTGGTCTGTAATTCTCCTTTTGGATGGGGTCTTTGCCTGGTTTGGGGATCAAGGTAATACTGGCCTCATAGAATGAGTTTGGTAGCTTTCCTTCTGTTTCTATTTTTTGAAACAGCTTCAGGAGAATAGGTATTATTTCTTCTTTGAATGGTTGGTAGAATTCCCTGGGGAATCCATCAGGCCCTGGGCTCTTGTTCTTGGGGAGGTTTTTGATCACTGATTCAATGTCTTCCTAATTAATCGATGTGTTTAAATAATCCATTTCTTCCTGTTTCAGTCTTGGTAGTTTATAGGTTTCCAGGAAGGCATCCATTTCTTCCAGGTTGTTTAATTTATTGGCATAAAGCTATTGATAAAAGTTTCTAATGATCCTTCCTATTTCATGGTGTTGGTTGTGACCTCTCCCCTTTCATTCATAATTTTATTAATTTGGGTCCTTTCTCTATTCTTTTGAATAAGTCTGGCCAGTGGCTTATCGATCTTCCTTATACTTTCAAGGAACCAGCTTCTAGTTCTGTTGATCTGCTCCACTGTGCCCCTGGTTTCTAATTCATTGATCTCTGCTCTAATCTTGATCAACTGCTTTCTCGTGCGTGGGTTATGCCTGTTCTTCTGTTCCAGCTCCAGCTTCTTGAGGTGAGAATATAAAAACTGCACTTTAGGTGTTTCTATTCTTTTGAGTGAGGCTTGGATAGCTATGTATTTTCCCCTTAGGTCTGCCTTTGCAGTGTCCCATAGGTTTTGGACCGTTGTGTTTTCATTCTCTTTGGTCTCTTAAATTGATTTTTAATTTCCTGGTTTACCCAATCATTCTTGAACAGAATGGTTCTTAGTTTCCAAGTGTTTGAGTTTCTTCCAAATTTTTCCTTGTGATTGAGTTCCAGTTTCA
>NW_023183841.1:0-2495 GCF_002007445.2 Ailuropoda melanoleuca | reverse complement strand
TGATCTTCTGCTTAGATGATCTGTCCATTGCAGTGAGTGGGGTGTTAAAGTCCCCTGCTATTATTGTATTATTGTCTATGTGTTTCTTTAATTTTGTTACTAATGAGCTTATATAATTGGCTGCTCCCATGTTAAGGGCATAAATATTATAATTGTTAGATCTTCTTGTTGGATAGACCCTTTTAATTATGATATAGTGTCCTTTCTCATTTCTTATTACAGTCTTTGGTTTAAATCTAATTTGCCTGATATAAGGATTGCCACCTCAACTTTCTTTTGATGTCCATTAGCATGATAAATGGTTTTCCACCCCCTCACCTTAAATCTGAAGGTGTCCTTGGGTCTAAAGTGAGTCTCTTGCAGACAGCCTATCAATGGGCTGTCTGCTGGTCTTCCTTTTTTTTTTTTTTAATCTAATCTGATACACTATGTCTTTTGATTGGGGCATTTTGCCCATTTACATTTTGAGTAACTATTGAAAGATATGAATTTAGTGCCATTGTTTTACCTGTAAAATAACTGTTTCTGTATACTGTCTGTGTTCCTTTCTGGTCTGTGTTCCTTTTGGGCTCTCTCTTTGCTTAAAGGATCCCTGTTAATACTTCTTGTAGGGCTGGTTTAGTGATCACAAATTCTTTTAGTTTCTGTTTGTCCTGGAAGCTTTTTAGCACTCCATCTATTTTGAATGACATCCTAGCTGGATAAGGTATTCTTGGCTGCATATTTTTTTCATTTAGCACCTTGACTATATCATGCCAGTCCTTTGGGTCTCTGTGGATAGGTCTGCTGCCAATCTAGTGTTTTTGCCCTTGTAGGTTACAGACCTCTTGTTCCCAGTTGCTTTCAGGATTTTCTCTTTATCTCAGATTTGCAAGTTTAACTATAATATGTCGAGGTGTTGACCGATTTTTATTGATTTTGAGGGATTTTCTCTGTGCCTTCTGGACTTGGATGCCTGTTTCCTTCTCCAGATTAGGGAAGTTCTCTGCTATAATTTGCTCCAGTATACATTCTGCCCCCCTCTCCCTTTCCTCTTCTTCTGGGATCCCAATTATTCTAATATTGTTTTGCTTTATGGTGTCACATATCTCTCNTTGTTTTGCTTTATGGTGTCACATATCTCTCAAATTCTCCCCTCATGATCCAGTAGTTGTTTCTCTCTCTTTTTCTCAGCTTCTTTATTCTCCATCATTTTGTCTAAATTATCACTAATTAGCAGTCAGAGCCTCCATTTTTGAGTGCATCTCATTAATAGCCTTTTTAAGTTCGACTTGGTTAGATTTTAGTTCTTTTATTTCTCCAGGAAGGGATTGTCTAGTGTCCTCTATGCTTTTTTCAAGCCCAGCTAGTATCTTTATAATTGTTATTCTGAACTTTAGTTCCGACATCTTACTTATGTCCATACTGATTAGGTTCCTGGCAGTTAGTATAGCCTCTAGTTCTCTCTTTTTTAAATTTTTTTTTCAAGATTTTATTTATTTATTTGACAGAGAGAGATAGCCAGAGAGAGAGAGGGAACACAAGCAGGGGGAGTAGGAGAGGAAGAAGCAGGCTCCCAGCAGAAGAGCCTGATGCGGGGCTCGATCCCATAATGCTGAGATCACGCCCTGAAGCCGAAGGCAGACGCTTAACAACTGAGCCATCCAGGCAGCCCTCTAGTTCTCTTTTTTGAAGTGAGTTTTCCCGTCTTGTCATTCTTACAGAAAGTGGTCGTTTTTCTATTTGTAGAGTTGCAGCTATTTTTTCTTTGATCTCTGTTTGAGTTTGCAGGTGTTCAGAATGATTTGATAGCTATCTAGCTGAATTTCTGGAACCAGATGAAACTAAGGTCTCACTCCGCCATCTTGGACTCCTCCTCCTCTTTTCTTTATTATTAAATGTTAATTGTAGAAAAGTAAGAAAATAAAGATAGAGCAAAAAAATTAAAAAACAGCTATTATCTCTTTTCTTCTTTTTTTTAATTGTTGAAATATAGTTGATATGCAATGTTGTATTAGTTTTGGGTGTACAACATAGTGATTAGTGATTTGATAATTCTGTACATTACTCAGTGCTCATCGTGATAAATGTAATTACCATCTGTCACAAAACAGTGTTATTATAATATTACTGAATGTATTCCCTATGCTGTACTTTCTGTCTCCATGACTTATTTAATGCTGATACAGTACCTTGTACCTCTTAATCCCCTTTATCTATTTTGCTTGTCAGCCACCCACTTCCCCTCTGGGAACTATCAGTCTGATATTTTTTGTTTTGTTTCGTTTTTTTAGGTTCCGCATGTAAGCAAAATCATATTGTATTTGTCTTTCTCTAATTTCACTTAGCATGATATCCCCTAGGTTCATCCATTTGTCATAGATGGCAAGATTCCATTGTTTTTATGGATGAATAATTGTTTTATGGATGAATTGTTTTTATGGATGTATATATGTGTGCCATATTTTCTCTATCCATTCATCTATCAGTGGACACTTGGGCTGCTTCCATATCTT
>NW_023183840.1:0-5163 GCF_002007445.2 Ailuropoda melanoleuca | reverse complement strand
GGATGCTGACTTGTACAGGAATTCTTCCTTCTCCCAGAGTACAATACACACTTGGTGGAACAACAGTGCATTTCTTCAAACAAGTTGTATAATTAAAATAGCTGACATTATGTCATGGCACATGATTCTAAACATTCCTCCCATCTGAACCCATTTAAACTTGCAAGAGCCCTATAAAGCAAGTTCTAGGACTGTCAGCCTCTTTTTACATATGAGGAAATGGAGTTTCAGAGAGATCAAGTAACTTCCCCAGAGTCACACAGCTCATCCTTCCCGGGGCCAGGAGTTAAACCCAAATAGTTTCTTTAAGCTCTTAGACCATACATGATACCATCTCTTGGCCAGAGAATTAGCAAGAAATCACAGGCAGTGAGAAGATCTTGGGCTTTGAGAAGAAAAAAATCTCCCAGTTTCATTTGTTGGGTGACCTTGGCCAACTCAATTCTTTCTTGTCTGAAACGGGGATAACCCTCCCTGCCTCCAGGGTGAGAGCCAAGACAGATAACACATATAAAAACCCCTGCACACACTGAGCATAAGACCAATGTTGGCTCTTTCCTCTCATGACAATCAGGCTGGGCAATTTCCCTTTCTTTTATAAAAGTGAAACCTTTTGAGTTTTCTCGCCAGTCACCTGGACACAGTAAAGAGAACTTTGGCGCTTGAGCTCTCGAGTTTCTCGGACAAAACCTGTTGACATTGAACCCACACAAAGCTGGAAACTCCCAGAGGGATCAGTGCATAGGCTCTGATCTGGCACAGATTTCCCCTGAATTCTACAGAGTTTCAACACAGCTGAAGCTCTTCGAGAGCAAAGCTCAAGGTTCCGGAAATGCAGAGCCCAGCCCAGGGGAGGGGAGCTCTGTTCCTCTGAATGGGAGGGAGTCCTGGTGATTCAGTTGAGCGAATAGACTTCCAGCCACGCTGCCCCTGCCCTTCAGAACCATCACGAATGTGTCTCTAGGAACGTCCTCATACAGCATCATCCCCAGTGACGGCTTTCAAAGGAAAAGAACATTCTGACATTGGCCCTTTGACTGTCAGAGTCACCTTGCTCCGTGAAGCGGAAGCATCTGCTCCGGGGGCCTCAGGACAGAGACTGAGCACTCGGAGCCCTAACAGAAGGGCTTCGAGTCTGCAGAGGGCCTCGGTCTCACCCACGACAGGAGGGAAAGAACGGCTCCCATCTCCTGCGGTGGTTCTGAGCACGCGGTGGGACAGTGACTGTTGCGAGCTCAGGACAGGGCCGGGTCCTTCGACGGCACGGGGTGTGAGCTGTCACTGTGTCCCTCCATCCGCGAAGTCATTCGCCCTAGATCACTCGGCAACCTAAGTAAATCAACTGTAATTGGAACTAACATCTCAGTGCNACCTAAGTAAATCAACCATAATTGGAACTAACATCTCAGTGTGTCGCAAATCCAGCTCTTTGGTCATATCTGGCATGTGTGAGCCTCGCTTTCCCGCTCTGTAGAGGAAAAGGGTTGAGCCATGTCAGAGTGATGTGTTGTGTGAAGAAGCCTCCCCCAGTTCCACCCCCCACTCACTCCACCCCATGTGATCTGACCTCATTAAAGTCATTCCCAGACCCTCATCCTTCTGGGTTCTTTGTACCCTGATAGGCTTCCTCCAGCCCCGGAAAATCCCTACGGACTTACCCACAGATTTTTCTGGCCAGTGTTTTCTCCTGAGTTGCCATGTTTTGCTGGGCAGTGGGCTCCAGGTGTGGCATCTGGCAAAAGGGTGCCCATGACCCACAGCAGTCCTGAGCCCAGGGATGGTGCGTCTGGCTGTGCCCTGGCCTGGGTCACCACGGCCAGTAAAACATGTGCCATGTTCCAGGTCTGCACTGATGGAGGGGTGAGGAGCCCTCTTCCCATGGCAGCACGTGTGCAGGGGCGGGAGGCACTAAGCTTGGGGAGATCGGGGCTGGGGAGGCAGCACAGGCTGGTGGGACAGACAGGAATTTTGGAGGCTAGCAGAATTCTTTTTTTTTCCTGCCTTGAGTTAGTTTAGCATCTTACATAAGTGACTTAACTTCCCTGAGTTACAACTTCTCTGCTAGTGAGAGATCATAATGCCGTCCTGGGGGACCTGGGGAAGACTAAGAGGGTCGTTAGTGTAAAGCATGAAGCAGAGATTCACTAAGTAGCTATTTACTTACCCTTGTCCTCACTCTTTTAATATAAATGCAAATAATGCATCTGGGTCCCAGGTAGATGAATAGAGAAGGAAGAGGTAATAATAATTCAGTGGTATTTACGCTCTAGGCAATATCTCCTTTTATCTTCTCCATAACCCTGTGAGGTAGGCATGGCTCATCCCCATTTCACATGTGAGAAAACGGAGTCTTGGCGAGGGTAAGAAACTTGTCCATGACTACTAGGAGGTGGGGAGTGGGACGTGGGTGCAGGCCTGGTCTTCTAAGCTCTCCTCCACCCAGGCAGGTCCATCATCCGTGAACTGAGCTGGCAACCCTCAGCCCAGCAGCTGTGGACCAGACCTCCCTTCAGCATTTCTGGAAGACTTTTCTCACAGCTGAAGTCTCATCTCAGCGAAGTTCGGCCACTTCCTCTCTAGGGTTAGCTTCCGCTCAGCCTCAGCCTCACCCTTTTCGTTTGAAACCACAGATCTCCTGTTAGCTGTCCGCTCCTAGGCACATGAGAGCAAGTATACAGCTAGGGCAGGAATGTGGTCCTGGCAATCCAGACGCTCCCACTGAGGACGTCCAGGCTGGCCTGGGCCTGGGGGCATCGGAGGAACGTGGCTCTGGTCCCCTCCAGGGCGTGCTTCTGATTCTCTGCTCGGCCAGTTTGCCCCACTCTTGGTCATTGCTCATCCTCTGTCAGGGGCTAGGCCCTGCTTTGCTCAGTTCCTTCCTTCCCATTGCCCACTCTGCTCTTACCGTCACACAGCCGTCCTCTGCACAGTCTGCAGGGCATTCTGCAGGCCAGCCATGCTGGGTGCCATCGCCTCCCACCCCCAGGCATCCCATGCTGCTGGACGTCTCATCGTGCACGTCAGACTCTGCGCCTTCCCACACGCACTTCTCTGTCAAGCCTTCCCATTTCTGCCCGCTCTAAATGGCACACTCCAAGTCCATCAAGACCACAGCCACCACATGGCACGACGCTGCCGGCCCTATAGTAGTCTACGGAAATGACACCACCACCTCCACCCACAGCACATACTTTCGGTACCAGGGCAGGAGTCGAGAGCCATGGTATATTTGGACGTGAGATGGGTAGAATTCCCAGGTTCCCTCAGTTCCTTCAATTCTCCAATATGTAGGAAGCCTTCCAGGTTCTGGGCAGGGAACTCAGACTCTGCAGGTGAGGGGTGCCGTCTTGGGCAGCATAGCCTCCGCTCTCTAGTCTTAAGCAGAAATGGCCAGAGCTTAAGATGAGTGGGAGAATTGCCATTGGCCTTCCAAGTCCCCAAGAGCACCAGAGGCAGGTGGGTCCTCCTTTTCATGACTGCACAGGGGTCCTCTGAGCTATTCTGGGGTTTGGAGACACCTCTACTGGGCTTGCAGATAACACTTGGCCTTTCCAATCGGCTAGCTTTCTGGGGTTTCGTTTTCTTTATCTGAAAAACAAAGGAATTGGGTCAGGTTCTCCCTACTGCTCTTTCAAGTGTTGACGTCCTGTGAGCTGGGGATGAAGTCTCTTAAGCATATTTTTTATTCTTTTCTCTTTTCTGATTATAAAATGATGTATTCTCACGGTGGAGTATGTGGGAAAGTGCAAAACAGAAGCCAGTCAAAAACTTGGGCCTCAGAAAAACCTAATAATAATATACTGGTGTTGATTACTCTTTTTCTTGTAGTATGCATTTATGTGTTCATGTGCTTGCTTGTTTTACATATTTATTGCATAGTTTTTAATAAATATAAACCAAAATATACTAGCATATATAATTAAATATTATAAAAATATTTTAATGGCATCATAAAATCCCATCATTTTTCTTTATGTTGTTGGACATTGAGACTGTTTTAAGCTTTTGGCAATATAAATAATACTATATGAATATCTTATCCATAAACCTATGTGTATACTTAAATCATTTCCTACTTCAATTTCACTTAAAAATAGAATTACTAAATTAAAGAATTAGGATTATTTTTAGGCTTTTGCTGTATAGTACCCAAATTCCTTTCAGAAGACTTGTATTAGGTGATACTTCTCCCAGAAGTGAGTATATGTGGGGCACCTGGGTGGCTCAGTCGTTAAGCATCTGCTCGATCTGGGATCGAGCCCCGCATTGGGCTCCCTGCTCAGTGGGAAGCCTCCTTCTCCCTCTCCCACTCCCCCTTCTTGTGTTCCCTCTCTCACTGCCTCTCTCTCTGTCAAATAAATAAATAAAATCTTTTTAAAAATTAAATAAATAAATAAAAAGAAGTGAGTATGTGTGAATGTGAATTTCACTGGAGTATTAGGTTTGATCTTTTAAAATAATTTTGTCCACTTGAGAAATGGTTTCTCACTGTTACTTTACCTTGCATTTCTCTTGTTAGGCTAGTATTTGTCACATAATAATAATTGGCCATTTAATTTCTTTTTAAATGAACTATCTATTTATGAGCTTCATGCATTTTTTTGAATACCCATCTCTTCTTTCTCTTACCGATTTTTGAGAGCCCTTATTGATTTTTGGGAAGCCTGGCATACAAGGTATTCTATTCCTCACTTTTCATATATGTGGCCTATTTTTTCTACCTTTATTACTTCCTTTATTTGGTTTATGGTGAGTTTTAACACACATATTTTAATATTTATGGAGAAAAACTGATCAGTCTTTTCTTCGAAGTTTCCTTCTTTGTATTTATGCTTAGAAAACCTATCTCCACCTAGAGATAAGGTAGTCTCCCGTAATTCCTTATCATTCGTTTCTACCTTTCACTCTGTAGCCAATTCAAATTTAATTTGTATATAATATAAAATGGGAATCTATTTTTCTCTAATAATAAATACCTCTAGGTTTAAACGATATTAATCAAGCCTTCTTTTTAAAAGTGATTTGATCTGATATTTTTGACACCACATATTAATGACCCGTGTATAGAAAGTTCAGTTTCTAGGTTTTCTATTACATCTGTCCATCTTCTTATCCCGTAACACTGTCCTGTGCCTTACTTATTATAGTTTTACAATCAATTTT
>NW_023183839.1:0-850 GCF_002007445.2 Ailuropoda melanoleuca | reverse complement strand
TAAGTCACTATTCTCATGAAGAGGGGGTGGAGTATATCAGGAGAGGTTGGTAAAGGGTACAAACTCTCAGTGAGAAGATGAAGTTCTAAGGATCTAATATATCACATGGTGACTGTAGTTGATAACATTGCATTGTGTAACTTAAATTTCCCAAGAGATTACAACTAAATGTTTACACACACACACACACACACACACACGGTAAATAATGCAAGTTAATGGATTTGTTAATTATTGTTAATTAACTGGATGGAGAGTATCTGTTCATAATATACACATATGTCAAATCATTATGTTGAACTCTTTAAACATCTTATAATTTTATTTTTCAATTATACCTCACTAAAGCTAGGAACAAAAACTAAATTGGGCAGAAAATTTGAACCGAGGGATAGAAATTTGAATAGAGTGATAAGTAAATGGAGTGAGGTATATCCATAATATAGAAAAATATTCAGAAGTTGTTAAAAAATGAAGTTATATATACTAACATGGTTTGTTACCCAAAATATGAAATATATATTTTTCAATTAAAAACACACATAAAACACTATATATTTTCTACATTGTGTGTGTGTGCATGTGTGTGTATCCACACTGGTCTATATTTTATTCCTTGAACAAAGCAACAGTACTGTTTTTTGTTATTCTTGTGGATCTTGCTTCCTGGAATAGTTTTACCCCACTCATCCATCCTTCAGTTCTTAGCTCAAAACCCACCTCATCAGAAGGCCTTCCCTGGCAAAATAAAATAAAGTAGGATCCAACGTACATACTAGTATCATTATCTAGCCTTTTTGGATTTGGTCTTCATAGCACTCACATTTAGAATTTTTAATAATTATGTCTT
>NW_023183838.1:3074-3324 GCF_002007445.2 Ailuropoda melanoleuca | reverse complement strand
AACTATTAACAGACAAGAACAGGGGAAGAGACAGCAGTACATTACAGAGGGACTTCAGTACTGTGCCTTCAGTAGTGGCTCGATTATCCAGACAAAATCAATAAGGGGACGTGAGACGACAGTGATAGGAAGCAGAGAGACTTCACACATGCATCCAACAGTATCCGAAAACACGTTCTCACATGCACCTGGAGCATTCTCCATACAGAGTATATGTTGGGCCACAAAACAAGTCTTTTTTTTTTTTTTT
>NW_023183838.1:548-2970 GCF_002007445.2 Ailuropoda melanoleuca | reverse complement strand
GTGGGGCTCGATCCCACAACGCCGGGATCACGCCCTGAGCCGAAGGCAGACGCTTAACCGCTGTGCCACCCAGGCGCCCCCACAAAACAAGTCTTAATAAATTTGTAATTGAAATCCTACCAAGTACCTTTTCCAACCACTATGGCATGTAACTAGAAGTCAGCTACAAGTACAAATCTAGAAGATTCACAAATATGAGAAAAATAAACATGAAACATGCATAATAGCCAAAATGGATAATTCCTTGTCCATTGTCAGATGAGTAGATCATGTGTATTATATACAGTGTTCACTGGATATAATTAACAATACATTGGAAAGTTCCTAAGAGAAGAGCTCTTAAAAATTCTTAACACGTGAAAAATTGTAACTCTCTGAGATAGTAACTATGTTTTTCAATATGTACATATATTAACTCATAATGCACCTTAAAATAATATGTTATATGTTAATTGTATCTCAGTGAGACTGAGAAAAAGGGACCCAAGCAGATCAGTGGTTTCCTAGGCACAGGTATAAGAGGATGGGGATGGTGAAGTCAGAGTATGAAGTCTCTGTAAGAGGTGATTTATTATAAATTGACTATGGTTTGCTTGAACCTATGTGTGAATCAGGTAAGACCCTAATATTTGCACATTTTGAAAAAAGATATTTATTTAATTGACAGAATAGGCAGGAGGAGGGGCTGGGAGAGGGAGAAGCAGACTTCCCACTGAGCAGTGAGCCAGGGGAAGGCCTCAATCCCAGGACCCTGGAATCATGACCTGAGCCAAAGGCAGACACTTAACCAGTTGAACCACCCAGGCTCCCCATCCGGTCCATTTGTGCATTTTAAATGGGTGAATTATACACCCCATGGAAATCCTATGCAAATAAAGCTGTTACAAAAAACCCCAAATAAGAAATGCCTGCAGGAGAAGACTTAGTATTATAACATATCAAGACTACATAAATTCAGCTATTGAACACACCCACAGTTGTAAGATTTCAAAGGAAATTTAGGATTGAACTTTCTCATGTGTGTGGAATTTTACGAGAATACAAAAACAATTTTGAAAAGCACTTAGGAAAGTGGTTTTGTCAAATTACACATATATAATTAATAGCGTGAGTTACGTTCAATTCTTTGATGTTGGATGAAGAAAATGTAGAGTTGCGAAAATGTGTATCGGTTTCTCCCAGGAGTCAGTAGAACAGATTTCTGTGTAATTCTTTTTGTATTTTTAATATCTGTGTTTCTATAGATCTCTGTTTATGTATCTCTACATATATAGAGAGAGGGAAGGATTTCGTTAATGAATTAGGCTAACTCAGTTGTAACAGAAGGCAAGTCTGATGTCTGCAAGGAAGTCCAGCGGGCCAGAGAGCCAGGGAGGAGCTGATGTTGAAGCTGGAGAACAACAAGACAGTCTGGACACAGACATAAAAGCCCCTTTAGAATATACAGCTAATTCCTATGTTCTCCAAAATAGACTGTCTAGTAAGTGGTATGGGCTTATTTGCATGTAACATACAAACGAATAGCAATAGAAAAACAGGGCAAATAATTTCGAAAAAGTTAAACATCTTACAATGTTTTGACTACATGTGAGAATATACAGTATTTTCAAGCATGCGCTAGTGTCTGCCTTCCACAAAAGGCAGAATCATGGTAGGTTGTGTACATTTAACACTATAATCAAGAGCATATCTATTTTTCTTAGTGTAAGTAAAAATTAGTGTTAGCCAAGGAGGAAATATTTTAATTATTAAATAGGATTGAGAGGTAATACCTCTGCCATTGTACCTTATTCTTCTATATACAGAAGTTAATTGACAGAATAACCTGAATGTTCAATAATGAAAATTGCTCAAATATCACAGCTGGTAAGTAGAATACAAATAAATACAGAGACATCACTTCTAGCCTCATGATAGACAAAATGAGTGGTAATAAAGAGTGTTGGTGAGGCCAGGAGGAAAAACATACACTCTGTCTAATGAAGGATATAAGGGCAACCTTGGGGAAGAGCTCCTGTACAGTACCTATAAAAATTTTGATTTCCTTCACCTTTGAAGCAGTAATTTACAGCTCGCACTCTACTACTCACAGAAATAAATAGGGGCACCTGGGGGCTCAGTCAGTCATCTGCTGTTAGCTCAGGTCATGCTCCCAACCCTGGGATCAAGCCCCTCATCTGACTCCCCACTCAGCAGGGAGTCGGCTTCTCCCTCTGCCTCTCTGCTATTCCTGCTTGTGCTCTCTCTCAAATAAAAAAAAATTTTAGGGGTGCCTGGGTGGCGCAGGCGTTAAGCGTCTGCCTTCAGCTCAGGGGCATGATCATAGCGTTCTGGGATCAAGCCCCACATCAGGCTCTTCCGCTGGAAGCCTGCTTCTTCCTCTCCCACTCCTCCTGTTTGTGTTCCCTCTCTCGCTGGCTGT
>NW_023183838.1:0-241 GCF_002007445.2 Ailuropoda melanoleuca | reverse complement strand
TCTTCCTCTCCCACTCCTCCTGTTTGTGTTCCCTCTCTCGCTGGCTGTCTCTATCTCTGTCAAATAAATAAAATCTTAAAAAAAAATTTTTTTTTAAAAAAATAGATACAAATCTGTCTGAAACATAAATCACAACATTCTTTATATGGGAAACTTAAAAATGACTTCTATGTCATCAATAAGAAAATACATGGATATTTTAAGGTATGTCCTCATTCCATTCTTACTACTAAGACATCTC
>NW_023183837.1:0-4208 GCF_002007445.2 Ailuropoda melanoleuca | reverse complement strand
TAGGCTGGTGATGGGTATTAAGGAGGGCATGTATTGCGTGGTGCACTGGGTGTTATATGCAAGTAATGAATTATGGAACTTTATATCAAAAACTAGGGATGTACTGTATGGTGACTAATATAATAAAAAATATTATTATTAAAAAAAAAGTGTTCCCTCCCTAGAATATAAGGTCTAGGATGGCAGGATCTTGCGTGTTTTGTTTCACTCTGTATCCCTGCATGTAATAACCTCTCAGTATTTGATTACTAACTGAATAAACAATTACCAGTATCAAAAGTATTAAGATGGAAAATTGCAGACTACTGTGGAAATACTTAACCTTAGACTAGGTACGGATATCAGAGAAGGTTTCTCTGAGGAAGTGACATTTAAGATGAGACTTGAAACCACTGGGCAAAGAAGTAGGGGAAAAAATGATACAGGCAGGGGAAGCAACATGTACAAAGGTTCTGAAGCTGAGAGGTTGAAAAAAATCTTTGAAAGGTAGTGTATATAGCTGGTCCTGAGAATTGAGGGGGAGAGAATTGTTGTCCTCAGGTCCATAGGACAGAGCAGGGGATGGGAAGCCCGGGAAGGATTTTAAGTGGGTTGTATCCTTTTTTCACTTCATGTAGCATTTTTCCATGTTATTGTGTGGTTTTCCTTCTACATGGCCAACATTTTTCTGCAGAGTACTTTTGAGACTAGCATTTCTGCATAATACCTTCGGGAGTGCAGCATAATTACATTGTTGGACCGTGATTTTCCCTCCTGTAAGAATCATATAAATTCTACCTTTAGGTAGGTAGCCAAGAAAAATGAGAGCATGTCCAAGCAAAAACTTGTCCATGTAGGGCGCCTGGCTGGCTCAGTCGATAGAGCATACAACCCTTGATCTCAAGGTTGTAAGTTTAAACTCCATGTTGGGTGTAGAGATTACTTAAAAAATAAAAATTTTAAAAATTAAAAAAGAAAAAAAACTTCTCCATGAATGTTCATCATTATTCATACAAGCCAAAAGGTGAAACAACACAAATGTCCACCAATGATGAACACATAAATGTGGTATGTCTAAACAACACAATGTTTGGCCATAGAAAGGAGGTATTGATATATGGTGCAACATGGATGATCCTCAAAAACATATATAGTCTTTTGTGACTGGTTTCTTTCACTTAGTGTAATGACTCCATTTATATGAAATGTCCAGAATAGGCGAATCCATAGAGACAGAAAGGATTAGTGGTTGCTTAGCCCTGGGTGCAGAGATGGAATTAGGGGTTGATAGCCAAAGGATGTTGGGTTTCTTTTTAAGGCAAATGTTCTAAAATTGATTGTGGTGATGACTGCACAACTCTGAATATACTAAAAACCATTGAATTGTACACTTAATTAGATTGAATGAAATGTGAATTATATATCAATAATGCTATTATCAAAAAAATGAAGGAAAGAAAAAAAATCCGATTGTCATCCATAACCTTTTTTGGATTATTCCTGGGTCCAAAGGTATTTACAGTTTTATGGATTTTGTTAAATACCAATTTGCCAAGTTGTTTGGCAGAGGGGTTAAACCAATTAAAATGTAACTGGGAACATTTAAGAGCTTCTATTTCGTTATATACTTAACCTTTTTGAAGTTTAGGTTTATTAAAACTATCTTACTGTCTGTGAGAGTGCCAGGGACAATTTAGCCTACAGTACTATAAATGTAATTTCAAATAATTAATAGGTGGTAAGGAACAAGTTCTAGTTGTCCTAACAAAAACTATCGGCATTCTTCTTCTACACTATTCACTCATAAGAACTTACTTTTCATCAATGTCTCTTTTTTTCTTAATAACTGTGACATTGCTTTTACGATGGTTGTAAGAAAAAATGGAAAGACTTTGAAATTCCCTGAGAAAATAAATAAGGCATATGAAGAAAATGTGTTAATATCCATGTATTGGTAAGAAATTCATATTTTTTTCATTTTTTTTTCAATCTTTTTAGAAATGTTTCCCTTTTGTCCTAATAGTAAAATAAATAAATAAATACCTTTCTACACGGTGCTCGCAAATAATAACAACTAAAATGTATGGATTACTTACAATATACCAGGCATTGCACTCCTAGTGCATTCTCTCATTTTTATCCCCACAGCACTCCTCTGTTGTAGGGGTTTTTTTGTTGTCCCCATTTTACAGAAGATGAAGAGGTCAAGTAAATCTGCAAGGTTGGTCACACAGCTTGGAGAAGTGCAGTCAGGATGCAAGCCTAGCTTGTCTGACTCCAGAGTCTGCTGTGCTTTCAATTACTACCCTTTCCTGCCTCACCCTGTGGGTGTTTCTGGCTTGCATTAAATCTTTGAATAAAAATACTCACCCTCTGGTTATTTTCGTCTTGCCTTTAATCTTAGAACACATTTTTTTTTAAAGTTTTTAGTTAACAGTTTATATTTGTGTTTCTAGAGAGTTGATTTTTGCTTAAAAAGGGGTTATTTTGTTAGACTTGTTTTATTTCATGACTGGAATATTGAATCTTGAAATAAACATGGCTTGCTTCAAATGCAGAGTGGTAGAGTAAGAAACACCTGAGAAACAGTGTTACTGTCATAAGAAAGGATCTGCTCTGAAATGCAAAATGGCGTCAAGTGAGACCCCCTTGGAAAGTCCAGGACAACTGAAGGGAATCAAGTTGATGAGCACAAAGTGGTTTGCCATTCTTATTCTTTCAAGAAAAATAATTAGAAGTGCACTGCATACTTTTTTATGAGTATAGAGGACAAGACTATTAAATCTTTAATGGGGAAATTTCTGGTCTCCTTTGTCTTAAATGAAACTTTTAGGCTAATGTTCTCAGCAGACAATTTATGAAGGTACTGTCTTGTAGGAGAAATACAGAGCCCTACAGGAACAAAGGAAATGATTTGTTGTCACTATAATCACTTATCTTTAGCATCTGCTTACACTTAAGGATCCTTTTTACAGCTTCCAAAATATGTTTTCATTAATCACTAGGGTGACAGAATATAAGAGGAGTAAACCTCCCAAACAGACATCAAGAGGAAAAGATTCCCCATTCATCAAATAGTAGAAAGACCTCCTACTTACTATTAGGTGGGGAGAAAGTGCTCAGGCAAAACAAGTCAAAAATTCTAAAATAGGAAACCACAAGCTGCTTTCCAGACTTCACCCTGAATGTAAGCTGACTTTAGGTTTCTCATATTTAGGTGCTTGTTTGGAAAGAAGGGATCATTGGTTGCATGCTTCATTAAGAGGGCCCTCAGAAGTCAAATAGCAGTCACCTATTTGAAATTTGTAAACCAAAAGGTCTTCAATAGAAACATTTTATTCTTTTGTTGTTGGTTGGAAGAAAAATACACCATTTAAATAACACTACTTTACTCTTTCACAAACTGTTTTGAATTCCTGAACCACCAAATTTAGTAAATTCAGAAAAAAATTCTTTAAAAAAAATCTTTGAGATTTTTATTTATTTGAGAGAGAGAGAGAGCTCGAGAGTAAGAGAGCACAAGCAGGGGGAGCAGCAGAGGGAAAAGGAGAAGCAGGCTCCCCGCTGAGCAGGGTCATAACCCAAGCCAAAGGAAACACCCAACCGACTGAGCCACCCAGGCGCTCTAAATATATAATCAAACTACCAATACACTTTGTTTCTTCTCAAACATTTATGGAGGGGGTGTATGGAGGGAAAGGTAAGCATCTTCCAAAGTGTATTTTTAGTCTCATCACAACATGTTTACTGCAATACTTATTACTTCTGAGTAAAGGAAAAGAACTGTTTGGGGAATCAATTTAAATTATCCACAATCAGGGTTTCCAAGACTTCTTTCTCACATAGCTACTTTTATCACCAGACAGTGATTTAGTAAATACTGAGTCCCAGCTGCGTCCTGGGCTCGGCACCGTTAAGAGATTGGAAGGTGAGTTATATATAGTCCTGTTTGTAAGACATTCATTCATTCATTCATTCTGTAATTCAGCAACATTTACTAGCTGTTTGCCAGTGAGCAAGTTAATTAGCTTCTCTATAACTTGACCTCAGTTTCATCATCTGTAAAATGAGGGTGATAAAATATCTCCTAGGTTTTTGTGAGAATTAAATGAGACAATATTTGCAAAAGACTTTGAACAACGTAAGACACAGGAAACACTAATTGTTAGCCTAACTTTAGAGTCCTTTATGTGCCAGGCTTAAGTTTGATTCCCCCCCCCCCCCCCTTA
>NW_023183836.1:0-2158 GCF_002007445.2 Ailuropoda melanoleuca | reverse complement strand
TCAGCTGTCCCAGTGTGATGAAAAGCCCAGGGCTTTGTTTCATGGCTCTGTGCAAGAAGAACTTAAGCTGGGGTGTGTTTAGATTGTTCCTGATTCTCAGAAGGTGTGAATGTTTTTTAGGGCACTGACATCCTCAAATTGTTCAAATTGGAAATAAATCTTTTGCAATTAACATGTTTTTCCTATTAACAAGAGTAAATTGTGATTTAATCAATAGGGTCATGTACAATTCCCCTGGATATCATTTTTTTAAAACTTTAAGAATCATTTCACATTGCTCTTTCTTCAGCTATCCAAGGACAACTCTCAGAGAATGTCTTCAATATCTGTGAATGTTTCTGAAACTCCTCCATTTTGTCTTCAGGACAAAACTAGAGACAACTGGATGGGACCTGAGGGTTTCTGATATCACCTCTTGCAGTCTTTTGTCCCCTCTCCCTCACTGATTCTTCTTCTTTAGATCTCAGCTGTGAGCATTCTCCTCCCTCTTCTATGGCTCTGTGCGGAGTATTACTCACTATTTGTCTTGGGAATCATACTATTTTTAGTAGTTCAGTCAGGGGCTTAAGGATATAGTTTGAACAAATGCTACAATCCAAATAAAGAAAACCCTGAGGATCTCAGATTCCTGACTCTGACACTGCAGCAGAGAGGCAGGTGAGAAGGAAGGCAATTCAATTTCAGTGTCGTTTGTGACATATGGCTCGGAGAGCTTCTGTATCTTCTTTTTGACCAGACCTCGAATGTGTCTCTTCCTAAGAGTGTTCTGGCACAGACCCCCTCATCCTCTTTTTCCTATGGGAGGTTGACCACTCCTCATACTGTACTCTCAGAAGAGAAAAATCTTCAGTTTTGGGGTTTTCTCCCACAACTGTCTTCCAAGTACTCTGGCAGGCAGCAGGAGCGATAGATTTCCTTCTAAGCAGCAGTTTGTCAGAGGGAGTATCAGAGAGCCAGCAGAACCTTCTTTTTCTTGATTTTTCTTTTAAAATAGAAGCACTTTCTCTGGCGACCTGTTATAATCTACTCCAGGGATTCCCCCAAACCTCCTATTTAGGAAAAGCAAGTGGAGTAGAGGCAATGTGAGGGTGAGGGTGAGAGAGGGGAGGGCCAAGGAGACCACTGCTAGTCCTTTAGGGAGGGAGGATAAACAGGTGACCTGCAGCCAGAACACGGAGACTCTCCACAATCCGACACATATTGGCTGTTGCATTTGCTGGGAAAAAGACAGTTATGAACAGAGTGTTTATGTCTCCCCAGTAATTCATATGTTGAAACCTAACCCCCAACATGATGACTTAGGAGGTGGAGCCTTTGGGAAGTACTAGTGCCCTTATGAAAGAGACCCCAGAGAGCTCTCCAACCTATTCCCACCAGGTGAGGACACATCAGAGAAGACACTTGTCTGTGAAGCAGGAAGTGGGCTCTCACCAGATACCAAATGTGCCCAAACCTTGATCTTGGACTTATTAGACTGCAGAAGTGTGAGAAATAAATGTCTTTTGTTTATAAGCCACACAGTCTTTGGCACTTTGTTACAGCAAACTGAACAGACTAAGATAGAAACGATTTCATGCACTGCAGAGTCTCAGTATTACTCCCAGAGCTATTGTATGTTTTGATGCCAGCATGACAGTGGATAAAATCCCCTTCTCCTTTTTCCCTCTCCCTCTCTGTGTAAATACACCCACCCACCCACACTGTAAAACAGGGCTTTCTATTCAGAAACTCGTCTTTAAGATGAACCCTTTGATTACAGGCAAAAGGCAACCAAATTTCTTCAACATTTTTCCCTTTGTATGTGATTAAGGCACGCTTTCTTTAGGGAATCTTGCTGAGAGGAATCTCCTTCATTTCCCATCCACTTAATTACGCCTGAACTTTCTGTAACAACCAAACTAGCCACGGTTTGGTAGTGTGGTCACATGAAAACTTTAATTTACAGTAAAATCCTTCCTCCTCATACCCCACTCATATTGGTTAGACCACAGAAATAAGAGACTATTATACAACCTCAAGTCAGATTTAAATAAAGAATATGTCAATATGCCATCTTAGCAACTAGCATGGGTTCTTAATAAAAGGCAAGAAAGTGTTGAGTTTCTCATTCCACATCAGATGTTTCTGATTAAAAAAATAACTTAATAATAAAAAAAAA
>NW_023183835.1:437-657 GCF_002007445.2 Ailuropoda melanoleuca | reverse complement strand
GCTTTGTAGTACAGCTCAAAATCTGGCATTGTGAAGCCCCCAGCTTTGTTTTTCCTTTTCAACAGTTCCTTTGCGATCCGGGGCCTTTTCTGGCTCCATACAAATTTAAGGACTATTTGTTCCGGTTCTTTGAAAAATGTCATTGGTATTTTGATTGGGATAGCATTTAAAGTGTAGATTGCTGTGGGTAGCATGGACATTTTAACTATATTAATTCTTC
>NW_023183835.1:0-339 GCF_002007445.2 Ailuropoda melanoleuca | reverse complement strand
ATATAGGTCCTTTACGTCTCTGGTTAAGTTAATTCCAAGGTAACGTAAGGCTTTTGGTGCTATTGTAAATGGGGTGGATTCACTAATTTCTCTTTCTTCAGTCTCATTATTCGTGTATAGAAATGCAACTGATTTCTGAGCATTGATTTTGTAATCCACCACATTACTGAATTGTTCTATAACTTCTAATACTTTGGGAGTGGATTCTTTTGGGTTTTCCATATAGAGTATCATGTCATCGGTGAAGAGAGCCAGTTTGACTTCTTTGCTGATTTGAATACCTTTTATCCATTTTTGTTGTCTGATTGCTGTTGCAAGAACTTCTAGTACTATGTTGAA
>NW_023183834.1:0-1057 GCF_002007445.2 Ailuropoda melanoleuca | reverse complement strand
TTTTTTTTTTAGCAAGATTGGGGCTTTATTATCATTTAGCAAGCTTTGAGCTTTATTTTTCTCAAAACAATAGCAAACTGATCTGTTCAGACTGGAACCTTCTGATCTGGATTGCTTTTCCAGAACCTAAAACTATTCAGGAGTTTTATTCATCTGCCTGTTGTACTGTTCCCTTCTCAGAGACGTAGATACCATCCAAAAACTTTCTGATATCTTTATTCTTGACTGTTGTGGCCTGCTGGATCAAGGCAGCAGAATTGGATACCAATTCAATGTCATTTCCTTCAAGTATCAATTCATCTTTCTGGGCTTGAGATACTGCACAATTGACACCTGGCCTCATGCGCACTCGTCGGATATACTTCTCCCCAAGGAAGTTACGTATCTCCACAAGCGAGCCACTTTCCTGTATAACCACATTGATGGGGAAATGGGCATACACAGACCTCATCTTGTAACGAAAGCCCAACGTAACTCCTTTGATCATGTTTTGCACGTGACTGCAAATNGGGCTTTATTATCATTTAGCAAGCTTTGAGCTTTATTTTTCTCAAAACAATAGCAAACTGATCTGTTCAGACTGGAACCTTCTGATCTGGATTGCTTTTCCAGAACCTAAAACTATTCAGGAGTTTTATTCATCTGCCTGTTGTACTGTTCCCTTCTCAGAGACGTAGATACCATCCAAAAACTTTCTGATATCTTTATTCTTGACTGTTGTGGCCTGCTGGATCAAGGCAGCAGAATTGGATACCAATTCAATGTCATTTCCTTCAAGTATCAATTCATCTTTCTGGGCTTGAGATACTGCACAATTGACACCTGGCCTCATACGCACTCGTCGGATATACTTCTCCCCAAGGAAGTTACGTATCTCCACAAGCGAGCCACTTTCCTGTATAACCACATTGATGGGGAAATGGGCATACACAGACCTCATCTTGTAACGAAAGCCCAACGTAACTCCTTTGATCATGTTTTGCACGTGACTGCAAATTGTGCGGACAGTTGCCAGCTCCTTTCTGTTACCCCACCATTTGTCAACACGCAGCTTCTT
>NW_023183832.1:318-732 GCF_002007445.2 Ailuropoda melanoleuca | reverse complement strand
TGAGCAGGGAGCCCAATGCAGGTGATCCCAGGACCCTGAGATCATGACTTGAGCCAAAGGTGCCCCGTGAAGATGTATTGATAAGAAAAAAATATATAATATTATACAAGAATGTAAAAGAAAAGCAATAAGGGGCGACTGGGTGGCTCAGTCAGTTAAGCATCTGCCTTCGTCTCAGGTCATAATCCCAGGGTCCTAGGATTGAACCCATGTCAGGCTCCCTGCTCTGTGGGGAGTCTGCTTCTTCCTCTCCCCACCGCTTATGCTCTATCTCTCTCTCTCAAATAAATAAATAAATAAAATCTTAAAAAGAAAAGAAAATCTTGGGGCGCCTGGGTGGCACAGCGGTTAAGCGTCTGTCTTTGGCTCAGGGCGTGATCCCAGCGTTATGGGATCGAGCCCCACATCAGGCTT
>NW_023183832.1:0-273 GCF_002007445.2 Ailuropoda melanoleuca | reverse complement strand
CCCTGCTTGTGTTCCCTCTCTCGCTGGCTGTCTCTATCTCTGTCAAATAAATAAAAAATCTTTATAAAAAAAAGAAAAGAAAATCAATAAATATCAGAGAGATAATGCAAATGAATTAAAATAAAACATTCTAAATGCATTGAATGAAGCTGATTACATGCCCGGTGTATAGGACCTTGGGCAGTTGGAGGGAGGGTCTGAATGGGGATGGGAGAGACAGAAGAATCAGGCCACCAATTCCAGAGTGTGAGGGTGTCCAGAAAAGGAACATCA
>NW_023183831.1:7867-9379 GCF_002007445.2 Ailuropoda melanoleuca | reverse complement strand
TTGAGTGGGATTTTATCCTAATCTGTTTATCTTTTATCCTTTCTGTTACTCATGTTTAAGTGTGACCATTTTTTCCTGTTTTTATGAGAAGATGGGCCAGCATAACTCTTCTCATAGCTTCAGAATTACATCTGCTACTTTCACAAAGTGTTTAAGATGACGACCTTGTACTTAGTGTAATATGGAAGCCGTCCTTCTCACCTCCACTTTGATATGAACCTTCCTTTTCTGCTCTGTTGTTCCCCTCTTATTCAATTTGGATTCTACTCTCAATAGTTTCTTTCCTTGGTGAAGACTTTTGTTTCAGAAGAAAGTTTCATCTAGTTTCTAGTGTCAAAGGCCCAGAACCACTCCACCAGCATCTGTCCTTAATATTTCTTCTATTACCCTGCAAATTGGAGTCCATAAACTTTCCTGACATTTTTGGCTGCTGTCCTCTGCATGGCCTGTTGAGTATTTTGGTTTGTACTGTAGGTTTTCTTAGTCTTAAGACCATCTAATAGCCTCTTGCTTTTTGTTTTCTCTCTTAAAGTTGCAGATCCTACATGGGTCATGTTGCTTTTGGTGTCTTCTATCTCCCAGTTTATATTTTCAGATTTGGGGCACTCCTTGCATCTACTCTGTTACAGAAGTATTTTTGTGAGATGGGGATTTTGCTATCCTAGGTTCTTTGTCAGTTATGGAGCGTAGTAGGATTCAGATAGCCAGAATCTTTCCTGCCATCATTTTCTTAAGCCAGCATTTTAAACTTAAATCCAATTCAACATTTCTGAGATGTAAAGATTCTGTATAGTCTATCAAAAACCTGTCTCAGTGTTTTATTGAATGATACAATATTTCTACTTGAATTTGCTAGAAAAAAAACTTCTGTAAGGCTAATCTTCTAGGAAGAAACAATTTATAAAAATCCTGCATTTTAGCAAGGGGTAGTGGAAAACAAACAATATAGTTACACTTGGATTTGACACTCACCAATATCATTGAGCACTTTATTATTTGTTACCTTTCTGAGGCTCTGTTACACTTCTGAGCTCATAATGGGTACCTAATAACCTTCATGAATGAATACTTGAATTTCTCTGAGCCCTGGTACCTTCCTTGAATTATCTTGTGAATTGATAGGAGAGTAACAATATGTGTACATCCTTGCACATCCTTCTCTTATTCATTTTCCTTAGGACACCTAATGACAAATGAGCATGTTCCTATGTGAGGACATGCATGTGGTTGTTCTAAGTGCACATGTGTTCGTGATACCATGTGTTTGTGTGAGGGCGTGTACATGTGCACAGCATCCCACTCCCCAATACTAAAGATCTACATTCATCATAGCTTCATATGGTAATGTATAAGTGAATTCTAGAGTTACAGAGGGTTAGAAATAAGCTTTGGTGGGGTGCCTGGGTGGCACAGCGATTAAGCGTCTGCCTTCGGCTCAGGGCGTGATCCCGGCGTTATGGGATCAAGCCCTACATCAGGCTCCTCCGCTATGAGCCTGCTTCTTCCTCTCCC
>NW_023183831.1:0-2470 GCF_002007445.2 Ailuropoda melanoleuca | reverse complement strand
AAAAAAAAAAAAGAAAAAAAAAGAAAAAGAAATAAGCTTTGGTGACTGACTTAGTTATTTTTGCTATTGACAATCCCAGTTCTGTCATGGGGGATCCTGGTTAGTAAATTATCATTTGACCTCAGAAAAATCTCAGACAACATAAAGGCTTGGAAATAGCAAAGACACTTAACTGAGGCTTTTGGTGCAGGCTTAGATGGAGCAATGATAAGACTGGTGATTAGGAACAAGCAGAAAGAAAAAAATTCCAATTTTTAGAAAAGATCACCATTCACAACAATCTAAAAAATGAAAGCTGACAGGCACTTGATTGCTTCACTCCACTTTGACTATCCATAAGGGCAATAAAAATGGATGGAAAAAAAATAACTGATGAATGCCCAGTCTTTGCCTCATAAAGAGAGCAGTCCACTTAAATGAAGCCAGAAATATCCATTCCCTTTCTCAGTGTTAGTTTCTAGATCCATAGACCAAGTTTGGATCAAGCAGAAAGCTGGGCAAACTGCTGTTGATGGTAGAAATAGTGCTTTTTTAAGGTAACAGATCACTGCCCTTAGCTCTGCATCTCTACCCTTGTTACCTTCCTTGTGTGATTAATTTCCATATATGAACAGAATGGGGAAAGAGGGGAGGTTGGTGATTACTTAAGCATTGTGGCAACTGTAAACACCTCAAATACAGTGCTATAGGTGGGGGCTAAAGTAATAAAAATCGTGTTTCAAGGTTTTAGAGATGAAGAAAATAGACATGGAGAAGATTATACTTGGCATGGTAGAAATATATAGCTAAATGCTTGATAAGTACTAGAAAAACAGTCTGGGTTTATAAGCTTGCCTCTGACTTTAATTCCGAGAGATAAGCCACAAACCCCTAAGTGGGAATTGAGCATAGGGTAAATTGTCTATCTTTTGGCAAATTTTGGGTCTGAATGGACTTCTTTTCATATACAAGTAAGTAAAGAATAACTTGTGCCTATAAAAACAGCAACAACAAAACTTCGGGATAAGAGAATGGGAATAACCTCTCAGCTGGTTACCAGAAGAACATGCCACTGAAAATGATCTATATTCAGAATCCATGCAGGAACTGGAAATGCAACATCAAAATGTCATGCTCCTTCTTCAAGAGTGTATCAGGAGAGAAGAAATCTTGGTGAAAAGTTAGAATGAAAACCTACATTGGAAGGAGTACATAAGGGAATGACACTGGAAAATAAAATAAGAACAAATGTAAAGCTCTCCATGAATATAAAGTATAAAGAGATTAATGCCATGAAAGTAAGATTCGGTCTAGAACTTACGGGTGTTTCTGAATTAGACATTAGAATAAAATATTTAAGAATACAACTAAACCCCATGAGCTCAATAAAATATTTGAGAATGTAGATTTGAAAAACTTCCCATATTGATATAAAAACAAAGATTCACGTCTAAACCCCTTCCACCAAAAGCTTTTAGGAAGGATAAAGGGGAAAGTGTAAGCGCTCATGAAGTCAGTGTAAATGATTATTGTTTACAAAGTAACAAATCAGGGGGACCCGAGACTGCTCTTCTATGGCATAAAGTACATAATAAGTGGATCAGAATCTTTTGGGAGGGGGAATTTTGGGAGGGAGGTGTGCCTTAACCTGTAGTAACCGTCTTTCATATGTAAGGCAAGAGTCTATAAGGTATGGGATAATCAGAAGACAAGATCCATTAGCTAATAATCGTCTTTGATAAAGACTGAACATAATGATTACTCGAAAATGAATAACTTGAGTATGAGGATATCAAACTAAAATGATTTCTTATTTTACGCAAAATTAACATACCTAGTTAAAGTTGTCACACTACTTCTGTAATCTAGATCCAAACCTGAGACCCATAATACTTCGCTAAATCTTTCCTGTCTTAATTCTGCATCTTTCTCTATAGTAGAAAAAAATGTCTTCTATGTTAAGCACTAAATCAGATCAGTTAATCCACAGTTAAGGTAATCTCCTGCTAGGTTTGAAGACCACCTAAGTTAATTTGTTTTGAACTATAAGTATACAGAAATATATAAATTGGTAAGTATAAACACAAATACTCCTCTATACATTGATACAGGCATAACTATAACTAGGGCTTCTACACGGAATTGAAGGTTGTGCCCTACACTAATGTGACTAAATGGGCAGGAATGGACTGAAATTTGGCCATGGTCTTCCTCAGAGAAGACCCTAGCAGAGGGCTGTGACTGCTTAAAGAAATACAAACAGGTGGCTTTTCTTGACTGGCATTCTATGTCTTGTGCCTGCAGTGGTGTACGAATTTCTAATTCATTCTCCTAGGACGGGAACCCTGTTCTAGTTCTCAAGAAGGCACCAAATAGACAACTGGTATGATACGCTGTAGCAAGAATTACTAAAACAACAACTCTCCCTCACACAAAAGTTGTGTGGAATGATGTAAAAGGCCATTTGGATTACCAAAGACCTTGAGTAATT
>NW_023183830.1:0-1728 GCF_002007445.2 Ailuropoda melanoleuca | reverse complement strand
GAAGGCAGAAAGCTGTTTCATTGTTAGGTGCCTTTTTGGTGAGTGACATTCTTTTTCCTGTGTGGACCCCCACTCCCAGAGCCTGAGCCAGAGCCCGGGTGCCTTCTCCCTTCCCGCCGGGAGGATGGAGCCATCCCNATCCCTCTGCCTCCCGGGGCTACAAGGAGGACTGGGCGGGGACGTGGAACCTGTTGGTGGCAGCGCCCAGCACCCAGCACCCACCGCCCTCGGGGCCCCACTTAATACCCCTCCATGCTGGGAGCCCAGGACTCGCGGGTCTCACAAGGTCATGGCCTTTCTGGGCCAGGTCCCTCCTTTCCCTGTCCCCCAACTGCCGTCCTTGGGCTCGGGGGGCAGCTTTACCTGCCGCTGGGCTGTGATCCAGATGGGTAAGGTGCCGTTGTCCCACCACGCCTGGCTGCCCAGCGTGGCGTGGTAAGAGAGCTTCACCTTGCTGGTGGTATCGAAGTGNCTTTTTGGTGAGTGACATTCTTTTTCCTGTGTGGACCCCCTCTCCCAGAGCCAGAGCCAGAGCCGGGGTGCCGTCTCCCTTCCCACCGGGAGGATGGAGCCATCCCTCTGCCTCCCGGGGCTACAAGGAGGACTGGGCGGGGACGTGGAACCTGTTGGTGGCAGCGCCCAGCACCCAGCACCCACCGCCCTCGGGGCCCCACTTAATACCCCTCCATGCTGGGAGCCCAGGACTCGCGGGTCTCACAAGGTCATGGCCTTTCTGGGCCAGGTCCCTCCTTTCCCTGTCCCCCAACTGCCGTCCTTGGGCTCGGGGGGCAGCTTTACCTGCCGCTGGGCTGTGATCCAGATGGGTAAGGTGCCGTTGTCCCACCACACCGGGGTGCCCAGCGTGGCGAAGTAAGAGAGCTTCACCTTGCTGGTGGTATTGAAGTACAAGTTGTGAACCACACCGTGGTTCTCCACGTATTTGCCTGTAGGGAGGAGATGGCGGAGGGGAGGGAGGGGGTGGAGGGCAAGGGGTAAGGAGGCGGGCTTTCCCACACGTGGCCCCGGGGGAGCCCCCGTTCGGGGTCACAGGCACATCCTCTCCATCCCCCAGGTTCTACGACCCATTCTGGTGGTTTCTCCTGCAGCTAAACAAGCACGCGGTGTCATCTGCACCCTCGTGGGTTTTCGCAAAGACCGGGAGCGACCCAGATGGTTATCAGGAGGGAGCTCATGAAACAGTTGGGCCCAGTCACAGAGCAGAACCCCCGGCAGACACTTCAATGCACCACGTGGAGCTCCATCCCCGAACTGTTTTCTAAAATTCACTTGCTGCATGGGACACACGTGACCTCGTGCCTAGAAGCTACAGCAGGAGGGACACTGAAGAGCGTGCCCCCTCCCCCGCATCCCCATCCAACAGGGGACACGCAGGAGGGGAGAACCAGATGTTTGCAGCGGGAGCCCTGGTCACAGAATGCTGGCATACAGATGAGCGCTGAGCGTCTGGACCGAACAGGATCTCCCCCCAAGGTCACGGCGACCCGGAGCCTCAGCATGTCACCTTGCTTGGAAATAGGGTCTTTGCAGATGTGATGAGTTAGGGTAAGATGAGGGCAGTCTGGGTCATGGCGGGCCCCACATCTATGGATGAGCGTCCTGATGAGAGGAGGAGAGACACACGGGGGGCGGCAGGGAAAAGGCTGGGGTTGGTGTGACAGGCCATGGAAGTGCCACGGAGGCTGGGAGCAGCAGGCGGGGTCCCCTAGA
>NW_023183829.1:0-631 GCF_002007445.2 Ailuropoda melanoleuca | reverse complement strand
ATCACCGGCCTATCCCATTCCCTGACCCTCCTCCCCTCTGAAGCCCTCAGTTTGTTTCCCAGAGTCCACAGTCTCTCATGGTTCATTTCCCCTTCTCTTTACCACCCCCCCTTCATTCTTTCCTTCCTTCTCCTCCCGGTCTTCCTANCTCCCGGTCTTCCTATTCTTAGGTTCCATTAATGAGTGAAACCATATGATAATTGTCTTTCTCTGCTTGACTTATTTCACTTAGCATAATCTCCTCCAGTCCCGTCCATGGTGCTGAAAATGTTGGGTAATCCTTCCTTCTGATGGCTGAGTAATATTCCATTGTATATATGGACCACACAGTCATCTGTTGAAGGGCGTCTCGGCTCCTTCCACAATTTAGCTATTGTGGACAATGCTGCTATGAACATTGGGGTGCATATGGCCCTTCTCTTCACTACATCTGTATCTTTGGGGTAAATACCCAGTAGTGCAATTGCTGGATCATAGGGTAACTCAATTTTTAACTTTTTCAGGGACTTCCACACTGTTTTCCAAAGTGGCTGTACCAACTTGCATTCCCACCAACAGTATAAGAGGAATCCCCTTTCTCCACATCCTCTCCAACATTTGTTGTTTCTTGCCTTGTCAATTTTTGCCATTC
>NW_023183827.1:384-552 GCF_002007445.2 Ailuropoda melanoleuca | reverse complement strand
AAGAGCTTTAAAAATGCCCCCCCAAGCCTTTCTCTCATTCCAGGTCTCTGTAGACAGGTCTAACGTAATCCAGATACCTTTGCCTTGGTACGTGAGAAATTTCTTCGCCCTGGCCGCTTTCAATACTGTGTCCTTGGATCTAATATTTTCGAATTGCAGTATGACATG
>NW_023183827.1:0-195 GCF_002007445.2 Ailuropoda melanoleuca | reverse complement strand
TTCTGACATTGGATCGTTTCATAGAGTCAGTAATCTCCCGTAATCTACATTCGTGGGTGTGGATTTTTTTAAGACCAGCTTCTATTTTCCTTTTTTTTTCTGCTAACCCATCCTTCAATTCGCCAATGCGTTCCTCTGCCTCGGTGACCCTGGCCATCAGAGCCTCTAGTTTTGACTGCATTTGGCTCATAGAAT
>NW_023183826.1:0-5239 GCF_002007445.2 Ailuropoda melanoleuca | reverse complement strand
ATCATTAAGGAAGACTCCAATGTAGCGTATGGTGTACATTCATTTGTTGCCTGGTTAACATCTATTTCCCAATTCCCACTTTCTAACAGGCCACTGGTTGATATTAAGGTGTCTGTCTTGTGGATAAGGTGATCCCACCCTCAATCAGATATAGACAGTGGTAAGACTAACCCAGTCAGTTAACCTCATTTCTCTTATCACAGTGACTGGTTCAGGTAACCCAGATCAAGTCATTCCCCAGGCCACAGGGATTACTTAATTGTTGGGCACATCACCCAATTTAGGCTGTTACCCTTCAAATAAAACTATATTCATTCCTTGGGTTGGCCACCTACTGAAAGAATCTATAGCTAATATAGACAGGTAAACTGAGAGCACAAAGTCATGGTGATAAAGAGCCATGGTGTTTTTTTTACAAAGTTCAAGTTCAAAGTTCAAGTTCAAAGATAATGCTATAATAGCTAGGGAAATACTTCGAAAAATCCAAGAATGATGGAGTCATTTGACTCAAGGGTGGTCTCCAAGGATTCTCCCCTTATGCTGTTTTGTGCCTTTATATCGTTTGTCCGACACTAAATAGAGCTGGCCTGTGCAACAAATAAGAGATTGCAGAAATGATGGACTGTCACTTACAAGACTAGGTCATAGAAATCACTGTGGCTTCTATTTTGTTTTCTTGGACAACTCGCTTGATCTTGGGGAAACCAGACGCCATGTCCTAAGGAACTCATGAAGCTGAATGGAGGGGTCAATGTGGTGAGGAACTGAGGCCTCCTACTAATAACCAGAATCACTCATATCTATGTGAGTGAGCTATTTTGAAAGTGGATTCATTAGCCCCAGCTTTAAAGATGACAGTTCTGGCTGCCATCCTGAGTGTATATTTGATAAGAGTTCCCAAGTCAGACAATTCAGTCATGCCATTATTGAATTTCTGACCCACAGAAATTATGTGAGATAATAAATGTTGTTTTAATCTGTTAAATTTGGAGGTACATTTTTATGCAGCAATAGATAACTAATACATACAGTAAACCACCTATATATACACACACTAATAGAATATATTATAAATATGTATACATATACACATACATATCTCCCAAGTGGAAATACACTTTTCTGAGGAATGAATACATTTTTTTATTTCTTTCATCCATCCATCCATCCACCCACCCATCCATCCATTCGTTCATTCATTCATGGAGTGTTCATCATGAACTAGGAAATGAGCTAGGCCCCAGAGATACATTGTCCCAGCACTCTGGGTGCTCCATGTGTAGCCTACAGATTTCCTAAAAACCCTTGAGTTTGCTTCAGGTTTATCAGCTACTCGTCTCAATACTCATAGAAAACACAAAGCTGATTGGAAACACTATTTGCACATTGAACTAAAAGCCTGAGCAGAAAAGAAAAATAAAATGAAGACAGGATCTCTAACTAAGTGCACATAAACACATCATTTTGCAAAAGCCATTGAAGCTGTCTCAAAACTGATGTCCTACACTAACCTAATGGCGTCAGGGAAAAGATAAGTCACTGCCACATAATCCAGTGCTGAGTGTTTTTACT
Organism: Ailuropoda melanoleuca; assembly: GCF_002007445.2. Lineage (NCBI taxonomy): Eukaryota > Metazoa > Chordata > Mammalia > Carnivora > Ursidae > Ailuropoda > Ailuropoda melanoleuca. The sequence continues at coordinate 3,667 of NW_023183826.1, read as the reverse complement.
GTTCTTGTTGCTGTGTGACAAGACTACTCAATTTTGACCGTACATGTTCTCAGAAATGGTAAATCCCGAGAGGATGGAGTTAACCTTGTGCAGTGCTCAACGTGCTCTCTGTTCGCTATCTGTTCCTCACAAATAGGCGCTTAATGCCTTTTATTTGGATGGAAGGATGATCACAGTCTTCACACCCAAGTGCACTAGTCCAAACACTCAAGAGCATAGTCAGATCAGAGGATTTGGAAGCTCTGATGTTAATTTTCCCAGACAAATTTTTCCTCTCTGAACACAGAGTTAATGGTGAAGCCATAAAGAACACTAACTGTCTAGAAAATGCATCTCCCCCCCAACAATTTATGCAGTTCTTTCAGTCCCCACTTCAGGGAATGTACTGCTAGAATTGAGCTCAAGTATCCTGCAATTTTCTGTCTAAATACTGATTTGCTTTAGATTTTACAAATGGCATGTAGCCATTTATGTAACATGCATGGTTTTAGGTAGCATGTATAATTTGAAAAAATCAACAAGTACCACCTCATCAGACATTTTAACAGTTTTCTATGCCACTATGCTATTGTTTTTACATGTCACTTTCATAGTTTCTTACAGGCAGATTNTTTTACATGTCACTTTCATAGTTTCTTATAGGCAGATTTGAGACATACTAACTGAAAATATTTAAACTATACAATTTGATATTTTCACATATATATCCACTTGGAAAAACACCCCAAGGAACATAATGACCATGTCTCTCACTCTTAAAGTCTTCTTTTGTTATTCTTCCTTCTGCCCCTGCCCACCGCCCTATCCCCTATCTCACATCCCCTTAGTTCACATTTTCCCATATATTATATAAATAGAATCATACTATATATGCATATGGTCTGGTTTCTTTCACTCAGCACGGTTACTTTTTGCTCTTTTACTTTCTCACGTAGGCAATACCTTTTTGCTTTCTGTTGTTTTGTTTTGTTTTTTGTTTTTCTTGCTCAGTAGTGTTCCATTTAGGGATATAACACAATTTTCTTTTTCTTTTCAGCTGTTGTGGACATTGGGGTTCTCTTCAGTTTTTTACTATTACAAATAAAGCTGCTATGAACATTTGTATACAAGGCTTTGTGTAAACATGCTATCAGTTCTCCTGGGCAAAATCCTAGAAGAATGACTAGATCACACGATGGGTGTGAGTTCAACATTCTAAGAAATCACCAAACTGTTTTCCAAGGTTGCTACATCATTTTATCTTGCCATCAGGAGTATCTGAAAGTTCCAGTTGCTCCGTGCTTTTATCAACACTTAGGATGGTCCAATCTTTTTAAATTTTAGACGTGCTAATAGGTATTAGTGGTATTGTATTGTTGTTTTAATTTGCATTTCTCTAACTAATGATGGCGAACCCCTTTCAGATGCTTATTTGCCATCTGTATGTCTTTAAATCTTTTGCTCATTTTTTTGATTGGGTGTTTTGTTTTTTTATTACTCAGTTTTGAGACCTCTTTATATATTCTGATTAAAAGTCCTTTAATAAGTATGTGATCTGCAGATATGTATCTTTTCATGCCCTAAGAATGTCTTTCAGACAGAGAATTCTCAATTTTGATGAAGTCTACTTTATAAATTGTTTATTTTATGGATTGTGATTTGGATGCATATAAGAAATCTTTGCTTAACTAAAAGTCATAGAGACTTCTTCCAATTATTTATATAGTTTGGGGTTTTAGTCTTACATTTAGTTTATCATTTATTTGAATTATTTTTGTGCATGGTTTAAGGTATGAATCAAGGCTTATTTTTTTGCATTTTGGATATTAATTTTGTTGTATTTTTGAATATTAAATTGTTCAGGCACCATTTGTTGAAGAACATATTTTTTCCTCTACTGAATTGCCTTTGCACGTTCGTCAAAATCAATAGACCATATATATGTGTAAGTCTACTTCGGGGCTCTATATCTTGTTCTATTGATCTGTTTGTCAACATTTATGCCAATATCATACTGTCCTGATTGCTGCAGCTATGTTACACATTTTGAAATCATGTAGGGCAACCTCTTTGTTTTTCTTTTTTAAGTTGTTTTAGCTAATCTAGGTCCTTTGCATTTTCAAAAGAATATTGAATGAAGCAGCTTGTCAATTCCTATAAGAAAGTCTACTGGAGTTTTGTTTGGCATTGCAGTGAATCCCTATATAAATCTGTGGAGAAATGACATCTTAGCCTTCTGAGTCTCCCAGCTCACGAACAAAATCTATTTCTCCATTTATTTCAGCCCTTCTCTATTTTCTTCCAACAATGTCATGTAGTGTTTAATGTTTAGGTCTTGAATATCTTTTATCAAATTTATCCCTAAGTATTTTACATGGTGCTGCTCTTGTAAATGGTATTTTAAAATTTCATCTCCAGCTTGCTCATTGTTAGTATATATTAAATAATTTTAGTATAAGGTTCTTGATTCTACAAACTTGTTACAAGTCTACATATGCTTCTCATAACTTTTTTGTAAATCCTTTAAGATTTTCTTAAGAACCCATCACGTCAGCTGTGAATAGTTTTTTTTTTAATCTTCCTTTTCAAGCTGGATACCTTTACATATTTTTTTTCTGAAATAGTTTTAGATTCACAGAAGAGTTGCAAAGATTGTATGAAGTATTACCCTTTATTCTTCACCTATTTTCCTTTAATGTTAACAACTTACACCTGTGATACATCTTTCAAAAGAAATTAACCTTGGCACAATACTATCAACTAACCTAGATATTATCATAAAATATACCTCTTCATCTCTGATAATAATCCTTACCTAGGAGTCTACCTTTTGTGATATTAATATAGCCATTCCAGCTTTCTTATACTTTGTGTTTGCAAAGTATATATTTTCCATTCTCCATTTTTACCTCTGTGAATATATTTAAAATGTATCTCATATAGAAACTATACAGTTGGGTCTTGCTTTCTAACCCATTATGATAATCTCTGCTTTTATTTGGACTGTTTAGATGATTTACATATGAATGTATATATACATATTGATTTATTGATATACACACACACACATATGTAAAGAGTAGACAATTGGGTTTATACATACGATCTTACTATTTTTTTCTATTTGTCCATTTCTCCCCCAGTCTCTTTCTAAGAGTGTCAATCCACTCCCCCCGCCCCACCAGCCCCTGGTACTTAGGAAGTAAGGTTACTTAGAGAGCAGTCTGCTTCTTTGATGCCTATTTTTAAGATTTCTTAGGGAAACCTCTCTCTGGGGCTATTTGACCCTTATTATTAACATGCAATCCTATTGGTATCTCTACTAAATGCCCTGAGCATCCAATAGGATCTCATTTCCCTGGCTGGCCAACCCCAGAAATCACTCATTTTACAGTTGCCTGGTAACTGTTCTTTGCCTGACATTTGTTCTTTTTCTATTAGTTGTTTGGGCACATGAAATTTTCCCCTACATGTTCACCACTTTGTCTTAGCCGAAGACTTGAGGGGACCCTCCTGCAGATTTCCGGAGCTCTTTCTCTATGCAGATCCCTTCCTTCCGGTACTCTTGCTCAGGCAAATTCTATCCATCTCGAATCCCCTGAACTTTGATCAGTATCTCCTGAACTTAGAGAGACCACTGAGCTCTGCTTATGTCTCCCCTTCCTCCACTGTACTCCCCAAAGTATCT
>NW_023183825.1:0-3085 GCF_002007445.2 Ailuropoda melanoleuca | reverse complement strand
ATATTTAATTCAATTATTAACAGCTCATATATATATACGCGTGTGTGTGAATCTCAGAACCAAGATTCATTTGACACAACAATAAAAAAATATAAAACAGCAATATGGTACCAGAGCTCTTATTCTCTCATTTAATCCTCACATCAGACCTCTGATATNGACACAACAATAAAAAAATATAAAACAGCAATATGGTACCAGAGCTCTTATTCTCTCATTTAATCCTCACATCAGACCTCTGATATGCTATTCAACACCCTAGCTGGGCCCACAGGGGGCTTTGTGCGTGAACTCAAGAATATGTTCCTCCTGGATACTCCATGGAGTCCGCCATATATCGTTCCTGGCCAGCTCTAGCTTCATCTCACTATGGGAGGGTCACTGTTGTGCCCCATATCCCACTGCCCTGCAGCGTGCCCTCTAGCGTGACGTCATTCTCTGCTTCAACAGCCACCCCGGCTGGGAAAGTACCTGTCCCCATTTGTCTACATCCTGTTGCCCTGGTTACAAAATACTGCAGTTGTGGGCTCTCAGTGCCTCACCAAGGTTTGAGGTGTAGCAACTCTAATTTTTTGCTCATGTGTTATTGTAGCTGCCTTGTGCTTGGGAGCTGAGCAGCAAATGTGTTCCTTACACACTGACCTCTGTTCTCAGACCAAGGTCCTTGGTCTTGATTCAGTCTTCCCTCAGAATGGCTCTTTCTCAGAGGCTTCAAGTAAATAACCCCATGAGGCAACCCCTTCATCCTCTCGACTTGCCCAGACATTTGACTCCCGACAACAGTTTGTCCCTCCCGGCTGCGACCTCCACTCAGAAGATGGAGCCACCGGCCGACCACACAGCAGCTCAGATCTTTCGGTTATCTTCTTAGTACCTGGTTGGTTTCACAATGACTCATCCACAGCTTCTCTCTGCTATTGTCAGAAACTGTTCATTGTTGAGGCAACCGGTTAGCATTAGGAATGCTTCTGTGCTCATGATGACTGTTTGATAAGGGCTCGATGATTGAATGGCATTTCCTTCATGCACTCTTGCATCCATCAGGAAGGTAAAGGGTTCATGAGGTCAGACTCAAGCCTTCACCTCTTCGGTTCCACGTCCCAACCCCACAGGCTAACTGGAAGGAAGGTAAGGTCCTCAAATATCAACCAGGAATTTTAAAGCAAGATGGGCTAGAGTTCTGCACAGGTGTGGACTGAAGAAATGTCCCTTGGTGTGGACCAGTCATCAAAACCTGTCAAAACAGCCTGACCTCCGAGACCAGCCAACATGGCCATACCAAGATGGCAACTGGCTGATGAAATGTTCTTGCAGAAAACAACCCAAGCCACTTGGCTCCCAGCCTGTGAGTCAGCAGCCCTGCTACTGCTTGTTACTCACCACGAAATTGCACGTGTCTTGAAATTTGGTGACATCTGGAGTTTCAGTCTTAATCGGGCTGCTTTTGGCATTTCCTTTCCTGGCATCGAGCTGTTTCTGGGTATTTTTCAAACTTGTACATAGGGAATTCCATAGTAAAACCCCTAAACTGAGTCCTGCTAAAGCCACAGCTTAAATTCCAGGACTGTCACATTCGTCTCATGGTTCGATGCTCAGGTTTTGTTGCAGATGCCAAAGACTGACCAGAGACTGTAAAGGTATGGTGCCAAGCTATAACTAGGCAGAGCAATTTCCTTCCATCCCCCTGCCTTCAGACCCAACTCTGCCATGTATCCCAGGTGTGAACCTGGCAAATCACTTCTCTGGGTTTTTCTCATTGCATCTAAAAAAATGCGGAAAGTAGTATGAGAAGTAAAGCACATAGAAATTTAATTAAATGCTTAATTACATATTTCTAAAATATAAGGACATTTTTAAAAAGCATAACCATGGTATCATTATCCCATCAAAAAATTACCGATAATTTCATAATATTCATAATCACACACACACGCTGCTTTTTGTTCAAATCAGGATCTGAAGTAGTCTATACATAGTGATTGGTAGATAATGTCTCCATAGTTTCCTCCTCTCATTGATACATTTTTCTTTGAAATTCATTTGGTAAAGGAACCAAATGCTGCAATACTTTGTTGTGTGGTTTTCCACATTCTAGATTTGACTAATTACACTGATGGAGTTTTGTTTACCATATTTCTTTCCCCTGTATTTCTTGGACATTGGAAGTTCAATTTAGAGGCAGGTGGCATTGTATTCTGCCATGAGGAGGGAAATAACATCTAGTTGTCTCCCTTGTGGTGATGTTACCAGGAATGGTGATCATTATCTAAATCTAACAACTCATTAAGGGTTGCAGCTCAATCCCTATTAAGAGCATAAAAGGGGCCTGAGACCAACAAAGTATGAGGACCACCATTACGCAGTAAAGGTGCACAGGATTTAAAATGAGACCACCCCATGCTCCAAACTCAGCATGCTATTTACTAGGTGGGCTTAGCTGTGGGCTTAGAAAAGTTACTTAAACTCTTTGAGCCTCAATTTCCTTGTCTGTATAAAGAAGAGCATAGTATTAACCAATCAATTGGGTTGGGTGATAAAAAAAAAAAAACAGTGTATGGCATCCAGTCCATGGAAGGTAAACATGTTCTCCTTCCCTTGATAACAATCTAATCCAGAAGCTGATCGGGAAAACCATTCTGAGTGAGGCCCAAGGAAAATGATGTATGGTAGATAGGAGAGAGAGAAAGAACTGGCCTCCCTCACCTCCTTTCCCCATCCCCCACCACGCTGTGATGTCCAGAACTAGTGTGGGCTTTGACAACTAGAGCAAGGTTCAAAATATGGTTCTACCATTTCCCAGCTGTGTGATCTCTGAGAGCCTCAAGTTGCTTGGGGGTAATAATACACAACTCTTGGGTTCGTTGTGAGGATTAACGATATAGCATAGACAGTACACTGACTATGGGGCCTGACATACTACAGACCATCAGCAATGGTAGTGGTTGGTTACATACTGTGAACAATAACTGCATGAGGAATAATTATTGTTGCTGTTGGTGGTGGTGGTGTGGATATTACTGAGGATTTGGGGAAGCCTAACATCTCTCGGTTTCTTAACTGAGAAACACAAAGGGTAAAAAAAAAA
>NW_023183824.1:0-2782 GCF_002007445.2 Ailuropoda melanoleuca | reverse complement strand
AAAAAAGCTGGGTGGCTCAGTTGGTTAAGCATCTGACTTCAGCTCAGGTCATGATCTCAGGGTCCTCGGATCTGACACTCATTGGGCTCCCTGCTCATCAGTGAATCTGTTTCCCCCTCTCCCTCTGTCTCTCCCCCCATTCATGTTCTCTCTCGCTCTCTCTCTCAAATAAATAAATAAAATCTTTTTTTAAAAAAGGTTTTTTTTAGTTATAATGGAAAGTCTTAGTATTTATTCTCCTAACAACTTTCACACATGTCATAGAGTAGTGCTAACTGTAGGCATCGTGTTGTACATTTCATCTCCAGTACTTCTCTGTTTTATAATTAGAAGTTTGTACCATTTGACCACTTTCTTCCAATTCCCTCTCCCATCCCTGCATCCAGTAACCACAAATCCGATCTTTTTCTATGAGTTTTTTGTGTTTGCTTTTAGATTCCACCTGTAAATGAGATCATATAGTATTTGTCTGTGTCTGACTTAATCACTCAGTATAATGCCTTCAGGGTTCATCCATGTTGTCACAAATGGCAGGATTTCTTTGCTTTTTATTCCGTTGTATGTATATACCACACCTTTTCCATTCATCTATCCAAGTTCCATGTGTTGGCTGTTGTAAATAGTGCTGCTGTGAACATGGGGGTACAAATATCTTTTCGAGTTAGTGTTTTCGTTTGCATTGACTATATTCCCAGAAGTGAAATTGTCGGGTCATGCGGTAGTTCTACTTTTAATTTTTTGTGGGTCCTCCATACTGTTTTCTATAGTGGCGGTAGCAATTAATAGTCCCACCAACAGTACACAAAGGTCCCTTTTCTCCACATTCGTGCCTGCTTTTGTTATCTCTTTTTGATCATGGTCATTCTAACAGGTGTGAGGTGATAGCTCCTTGTGGTTTTGATTTGCATTTCCCTAATGACTAGTGATGTTGAACATCTTTTCATGAACCTGTTGGCCTTTCATATATATATCTATCTATCTATCTAGATAGATAGATAGATAGATAGATAGATATCTTCTTTGGGAAATGTCTATTCAGTTTCTTTGCCTGTTTTTTAATTGGATTATTTGGAGGTTTTTTGCCATCAAGTTGTAGGAGTTCTTTATATATTTTGGATATTAACCCTTTATCAAATATATGGTTTGCAGATTTTTTTTTCCCATTCCGTAGGCTATCTTTTTCACTTTGTTGATGTTTCTTTTGGTGTGGAGAAGTTTTTTGGTTTGATGTAGTCCCATTCATTTATGTTCAATTTCATTGCTTGTGCTTTAGGTGTCATATCAAAAAAATCATTGCTAAGACCCGTGTGAAGGAGCTCTTTTCCTGTATTCTTTTTGGGAGTTTCATGGTTTCTGGGTCTTATATTTAAGTCTTTAATCCACTGTGAGTTAATTGTTGTGAGTGGTTTAAGATAGGGGTCTAGTTTCATTCTTTTATACGTGAGTATTGAATTTTCCCAGCACCATTTTTCAAAGAGATTGTCATTTCTCCATTGAGTAGTCTTGGCTCCTTTGTCAAATATTAGTTGACCATATATACTTGGGTTTGTTTCTGTTCCATTGGTCTGTTTTTATGTCAGTGTCATACTGCTTTGATTACTATAGCTTTATAGTACAGCTTTAAATCAGGAAGTGTGATGCCTCCTGCTTTGTTCTTCTTTCTCAGAATTGCTTTGAATGTTTTGGGTCTTTTGTGGGTCCATGGAAATTTTAGGGTGGTTCTACTTCTGTAGAAAATGCCATTAGAATCTTGATAGGGCTTACCTTGAATCTATAGATGGATTTTGGTAGTATTATTGTAATTGTTTTAATAATATTTTAATATTAACATTTAATTATGTAATTAAATTACATAATTTAAAAACATTTTAATTGTATTAATTCTAATCCTTGAATGCAGGATACCTTTCCATTTATTTTTGTCTTTGATTTCTTTTGTCTGTGTTATGCAGTTTTCAGAATAGAGATCTTTCACCTCCTTGGTTAAATTTATTACAGAATATTTTATTGTTTTTGATGCTGTTGTTAATGGAATTGATTTATTTGTTTTTCAGACAGTTCACTGTTCATGTATGGAAATGCTACTGATTTCTGTGTGTTGATTTTGTATCCTGCAAAGTTTACTGAATTTTTTATTAAATATAATAGCTTTAGGTCTGAGTCTTTAGGATTTTCTATATATAAAATCATGTTGCTTACAAGTAGAGACAATTTCACTTCTTCCTTTTCAATTTTGATGCTTTTTATTTGTTTTTCTTACCTGATTGCTTTGACTAGGACTTTCAGTATTATGTTGAATAGGAGTGGTGAGAATGGACACTTTTGTCTTGTTCCTGATCTTAGAGGAAAAGCTCTCAGCCTTTCTCCTTTGAGTGTGGTGTTAGCTGTGGGCTTGTTATATATGGCCTTTATTAGATATGTTTGGTCTATCTGTAATTTGTTAAATGTCTTTATCATGAATGGTTGTTGAGTTTTGTCAGATGCTTTTTCTGTGTCTATTGAGGTGATCCTGTGATTCTTTTGCATTCTGTTAATGTGATGGATCACAGTGATTTGGAGAAGAGTTTTGAATCCTATTCTCTTTTTCTTCAAATTCTTTCTAGAATAAGTAAGATCAAAGTTCTAAATTAAACCCAAGCACATGTGCGTGTGGGCACACACACAGAGGCACCTCTTTAAGTAACTATTATTTGTTGCTCATGTTAATGATTTGAATAGGGTCTTCTCACTGATGCTCAATTCCATATAATTGCTAAGAGTGTACTGTTTTTCTAAATTGTAA
>NW_023183823.1:0-530 GCF_002007445.2 Ailuropoda melanoleuca | reverse complement strand
CGTCTGAGGAGCCCCCGGCCGCGGGCGAGGCCCCGGCGGAGCAGGCTGGGGACGCGGCGCCGATGAGCCCTTCTTCAGCGACCCCGAGGACTTCGTGGACGACGTGAGCGAGGAAGGTGAGGCGGCATGGGTGTGGGTGGGCGGCAGGGGCGTCCCCGCGCTTCATCTGTCGTACTGCGCGTACGGACGGCTTTCTGGGGGCGTTTGGGTTTTCTTTCCTGTTTCTTTTCTCCACGATAAGGCGCCGGGGGGGGGCGGGCAACTTGGGACAACTTGGGAGTCTCCCGTGTGAGCTGGAATNTTGGACGGTGGTGATGGGAGGGGGGCAGCGCTCAAGCCGGAGCCGCGGCCGTGTGTGGCAATTAGGGTCGAGCAAAGCGGGACGCTCCAGGTGTCGCACTATTTCGGGTGACAGTTCCTTGTCTGCAGGCTGGGGTGCCCCGAGTGACGAACCACACGTGTCAGAGGCCTGGGACCGACTTCGTGTGGACACCTGTTGGGGTTGATGGGACGCTGTCGCTTAGAACAGG
>NW_023183822.1:379-575 GCF_002007445.2 Ailuropoda melanoleuca | reverse complement strand
GTCTGGTGTCTCGCGGGTGCTGACTGCGAGTCCGCCTGCTCCCCCATGCAGGTGGCCCTCCAGCCGCCAGCTGCCAGCTGCCCCGTGCACGCTCCCAGAGCTCCCGGTCTCAGCCTGAATCCAGTGAGCACACCAGAGCTCCGTGAGATGGTTGGTGGCGCACGCTCCCGGCTCACGGACTCAGTCTGCTGTTTCC
>NW_023183822.1:0-176 GCF_002007445.2 Ailuropoda melanoleuca | reverse complement strand
TCTGCTGTCTCAAGCGTGCGGGTCCGCGGTCCGTCGCTCCCCCGTGCAGGTGGCTACTGCTTCCCAGCGCCCTGACACGGCGGCTCCCTCCCCCTTCTGTTTATATTCCGATATCTGTGCGCGGTTTCACGGCTCCCTGCTTTGTACCTTGATACTCAGCGCTGGAGATGTTCATT
>NW_023183821.1:485-590 GCF_002007445.2 Ailuropoda melanoleuca | reverse complement strand
CCCCTCTGAAGCCCTCAGTTTGTTTCCCAGAGTCCACAGCCTCTCATGGTTCATTTCCCCTTCTGTTTACCGCCCCCCTTCATTCTTTCCTTCCTTCTCCTACCG
>NW_023183821.1:0-202 GCF_002007445.2 Ailuropoda melanoleuca | reverse complement strand
TCTGTATCTTTGGGGTAAATACCCAGTAGTGCAATTGCTGGATCATAGGGTAACTCAATTTTTAACTTTTTCAGGGACTTCCACACTGTTTTCCAAAGTGGCTATACCAACTTGCATTCCCACCAATAGTATAAGAGGAATCCCCTTTCTCCACATCCTCTCCAACATTTGTTGTTTCTTTCCTTGTCAATTTTTGCCATTC
>NW_023183820.1:421-1151 GCF_002007445.2 Ailuropoda melanoleuca | reverse complement strand
ATATTATCATGTGACAAAAAAAGAATATTCAGAAAATTATCTGGAATTTATGAGATTTTACAACTATGGAGGAGTGATAGAAAGGGAACATGGCTGAAACTCAGGCATGTGATTTTATTTTATTTTATTTTTTAATGATTTTTTATTATATTATGTTTGTCACCATACAGTACATCCCCGAATTCCGATGTAAAGTTCTATGCTTCATTAGTTGCGTATAACACCCAGTGCACCATGCAATATGTGCCCTCCTTACTACCCCTCACCAGTCTATACCAATCCCCCACCACCCTCCCCTCTGAAGTCCTCAGTTTGTTTCTCATAGACCATAGTCTCTCATATTTCATTCCCCCTTCTGGTTACCCCCCCTTTCTTTATCCCTTTCTTCCCCTACCGATCATCCTAGTTCTTATGTTCCATAGATGAGAGAAATCATATGATAATTGTCTTTCTCTGCTTGACTTATTTCACTTAGCATTATCTCCTCCAGTGCTGTCCATGTTGCAGCAAATGTTGAGAATTGGTTCTTTCTGATAGCTGAGTAATATTCCATTGTATATATGGACCACAGCTTCTTAATCCAGTCATCTGTTGAAGGGCATCTTGGCTCCTTCCACGATTTAGCCACCGTGGACAATGTTGCTATGAACATTGGGGTGCATATGGCCCTTCTCTTCACTATGTCTGTATCTTTGGGGTAAACACCCAGTAGTGCAATGGCTGGGTCATA
>NW_023183820.1:0-246 GCF_002007445.2 Ailuropoda melanoleuca | reverse complement strand
TTTGCCATTCTAACTGGCGTAAGGTGGTATCTCAGTGTGGTTTTGATTTGAATTTCCCTGATGGCTAATGATTTTGAACATTTTTTCATGTGTCTCTTACCCATTTGTATGTCTTCATTGGAAAAGTGTCTGTTCATATCTTCTGCCAATTTTTTTATTTGTTTACTTGTTTCTTGTGTATTGAGTTTGAGAGGTTCTTTGTAGATCTTGGATACCAGTCCTTTATCTGTGGTGTCCTTTGCAAAT
>NW_023183819.1:0-578 GCF_002007445.2 Ailuropoda melanoleuca | reverse complement strand
GAAACAAAAAGAAACTTCCAAGGTACAATTTAGGAACACGGTCCTAAAATAAAGTATGTGCTCATGGATTGGAAGAATGATACAGGCTTGACTGTTCAGAACAAAGAGACTTCCTAGGCAAGATANTCCTAGGCAAGATGGTAGGCTAGATAATCAGGAGAACCAAATTACCTATGCCACCTCAAGGGGGTGGTCAGTCTGATTTCACACTTCTTCACCATAGTTTTCAGTTGAAGAGGACAGTGTAATGGTACCAAGTAATTCTGCAGGAAAAAACAATGTGTTCCGAGAGTAACATGTGGCTAAATGGTTACACATATGTGGAAAACAGATGCATGGTGTAACATTTGAGAACTCAGGGGGTATAGTTTGTAAGGACCCTTTTAATCAAGGACATATCAGAAAACTAATTTCCACCAGGCAATAAATAAATGGAAAATTTGAAGCAAAGAGGTAAATTTACTTAAACATAGAACATAGCAAAGAATACAATAGAAATTAAAAATATGAAACACAAAGGATGATTATTAAATATGATAATAGAGAAATATGAGTATACGTAATAAAAGTCAAGAAAT
>NW_023183818.1:0-742 GCF_002007445.2 Ailuropoda melanoleuca | reverse complement strand
ATATACACCATATTTTCTGTAGCCATTCATCAGTCAGTGGATATTTGGGCTCTTTTCATATTTGGCTATTGCTGATAATACTGTTATAAATGTCAGGTTAATGTATCCCTTCGAATTAGTATTTTTGTATCCTTTGGGTAAATATCTAGTAGCACAATTGCTGGATCATAGGGTAGTTCTATTTTTAACTTTTTGAGGAATCTCCAGGCTGTTTTTCCAGAGTAGCTGTACCAGTTTTCANTTTTATTTATTTATTTGACAGAGATAGAGACAGCCAGCGAGAGAGGGAACACAAGCAGGGGGAGTGGGAGAGGAAGAAGCAGGCTCATAGCGGAGGAGCCTGATGTGGGGCTCGATCCCATAACGCCGGGATCACGCCCTGAGCCGAAGGCAGACGCTTAACCGCTGTGCCACCCAGGCGCCCCATCCAGGCTGTTTTTACAGAGTAGCTGTACCAGTTTTCATTCCCATGAACACTGTATGAGGGTTCCCTTTTCTCTGCATCCTCAACACCTCTTGTTTCTTGTGTTGTTAATTTTAGCCTTTCAGACAAGTGTCATGTGATATCTCATTGTAGTTGATTTGCATTTCCCTGACGGTAAGTGATGATGAACATCTTTTCCTGTGTCTGTTGGCCATCTGGATGTCTTCTTTGGAAAAATGTCTATGCGTGTCTTCTGCCCATTTTTTAACTAGATTATTTGTTGGGTGTTGAGTTTTGTAAGCTCTTTACATGTTTTGG
>NW_023183817.1:0-1260 GCF_002007445.2 Ailuropoda melanoleuca | reverse complement strand
ACATAGCTTAGCTTTTGGGAAGAGATCTGGATGAAAGTTCAGGAGAACTAAGAATCTGTGTACTTGGTTATTGATCACTCATTAACTCGATCCATCAACAAGTTACCCATCTTTCACCAGACATTAAAGGCTNCAGTTACCCATCTTTCACCAGACATTAAAGGCAGGCTATTCATTGAGTCACCAAGAAAAAAAGGTTATGCTATTGTCACCATACTTACATCTGGGGTGCTGAATGGGATGGGTGGTAGCATATCATTGAAATCTCTAGAAAATGTCATTTTGGATAACACCCAAATTTCTTAGAAATGGAAATGTGTGTTTGGGGGTCATAAATTGAAATGTAGACTCTCATATTCTGAGGATATCTTTGGATCAACTATTGATATTAACGAACCCATNATTGATAGGAATGAACCCACATGTCCCCAAAATCCTGAAATCCATACCCCTTTGAAGATGAACGGTACAGGCAGACATTGTAAGACCCTGAGAAAACAATGATAAATGTCATCCATATCAACCTTTCTGGGTTCACTCTAAATTTCAAAAATGCATAATGTGAATATAGAATTTAGGATGCTTAAAAAAACTTAAACGAACATAGACACTGCCGTATTTCCCCCCCTTGAGAACCTAGGGGTGACAAGTGAGGAGTGCAGGATATCATAGGAAGTAGTCCATTGTTCTCCATGGAGGACAAAGACCAAAGCTGCTAGCTCAGTAGAACCACCAACAGTAGAAATCAAGTGATAAAACAAAACTATAAAACATATGTAGATGAAATTGGGAGAGAGGAAATATTCAATGCTGAGAAAAATAGTTTGAGAAAGAGTGAACTGGGTCATAGCAAACAGCATTCAGAAGATCATCAGGAACATACCATCACAGCAGGAACCACAGCAGGAACCACAGCAATTTCCCATTCTGAGTTAGAGCAGCAGAGCAAACGCCTATCCATAGGAATGGGTCAGCTCAAAAAGTCCCAGCTGGAAAGGACAGCAGAGGTGTGGCTCAAGTCACCATGGCGACGGTGTCATCATAGACCTTTCAGAGTCAATGCAGCTGCACAGCGGTCAACTTCTGGTGTGGACAGGGGCCTGTCTTCACAGACAAGGGGGGCATGGGAGAGTAAACACTTTGTTTCAAAATTTGAACCCCAGTCTCACACATTCTCACTCTTTTTTTTAAATAAATGACATGATGGGGGATGACCTGCCACCCCCCCAAATAGCGTCACTAGCCAAACTTCAGGGTGAA
>NW_023183816.1:0-1064 GCF_002007445.2 Ailuropoda melanoleuca | reverse complement strand
ATTTTTAATACTCTCATAGGTTGTACAAAAACAAGGCATGGGTTGAATTTGGCTCTGCATATTAGTTTGTCGAATTCTGTGGTAGATCAGTGTTCTATTTGCACACACACGTACCATGAACAATAATGTAAGAGGCCTCCTTTAACTCCTACTACTGTAGCACCTGTTATGAGTATGTGACCAAGGACCACATTCAGGATGTTATAGTTTTTCCAGATTGCAATGTACCCCAACTTAATTTCCTTGATGCATAAATCTCAAAAAGTGTAGTTTTAATAACAAAGTTTATCAAAACACCTTGTTGCTTCCAAGCTATTGCATTGTTTAGAAGTAGAATGAAGGTAGACTTGAAGAGTATAAAGGTCTTAAATACCATGAAGTTGATGGTAGAATCAAGGTAGACTTGAAGAGTATAAAGGTCTTAAATATCATGAAGATGATGGTAGAAAGAAGGTAGACTTGGAGTATAAAGGTCTTAAATATCATGAAGATGATGGTAGAAAGAAGGTAGACTTGAAGAGTATAAAGGTCTTAAATATCATGAAGATGATGGTAGAAAGAAGGTAGACTTAAGAGTATAAAGGTCTTAAATATCATGAAGAACCTGCTTAAATATACTCTGTATTGTTCTTTACATAGAAAAAGATANTTACATAGAAAAAGATTTTCCATTATTGCTTTATGAGCTATATTTAATTTATATTTAATTTACATTTAATTTATTTGTTTGTTGTCGATGTTACTTATTTACCAGGAGCATATAAAGGAGAGACCTATTTGTGATGTTTTCTCTCAATACCTCAGAAGTTGAAATCTCCACCTTCCTGTTGATTGGGATCCCAGGGCTTGAGCATGTGCCCATTTGGATCTCCATCCCCGTCTGCTTCATGTACCTCCTGGCCATCCTGGGCAACTGCACCATCCTATTTGCCATCAAGACAGAGCCTTCCTTGCATGAGCCCATGTGCTACTTCCTCTCCATGCTGGCCCTACCTGACCTGGGCTTGTCTTTCTCTTCTCTTCCGTCCATGCTGAAGATCTTCTTGTTCAATGCCATGGAGATT
>NW_023183815.1:0-1411 GCF_002007445.2 Ailuropoda melanoleuca | reverse complement strand
TAATCAGCTTTAACCTAGAATGTTAAAAGTATGTCCAAATAAATGTTTTAAACAATAAAATATTAGCTCATTAACATGGAGCAATTCTTTTTGTTCTCCCTTGTAATTACAAGGTAAGTGCATGCTCNTAAGTGCATGCTTTGAGAATAGTTTTAGCTAAGTTACTTCTTAGGATGGTGTATAAATTACAATATTGTTGTTTAATCAACTGTACTCTCTTATACCCTGAAGAGCATTTAGCTGTTCATTTTCTAGGTGTTCATTCATTGCTTGGAGAAACTTTCTCGTATAAATCTATAATATAACAATTTTCAGTGTTTGGGCGCTTCAGTCTTACATAAACCATTCCTTTGAAGTCCTGTTTTTTCCAGAATATGGATTAATTGAACTCCTTGTAGATGAGAGGCACAAGAGCCTTTGTCATTTAGATTAAAACCATTAAGTAAAATGCATTTCAAAAGTGCAAATGATTTCATCCAAAATGTTATTTTGTGTTTGAAAATATGCACCTATTATGCTACTATAATAAGTCAAAATTGGTGAAATGGAAATGTTTTAATGCAGAAGAAAGAATACGAGATAAATAGCTACGTTTTCAATTTATCACTCAGAATGTGACATTTTCTTATCTATATTGAATTTCACACATAAAAGTACTCATTAAGTTATTCGATCTTTCACAAAGGAGGAAAGTATGTGTGTCATTAGTATGTTCCCATAATTATACATATTGTCACTTTTTAAATGTCTAACTAAACCCAATAGCATCCAGTTTGCAAACAATAGCAAAATGCACATAAACGTGAATACTATCATTTTCTTTGTCCTCCTCTCCATCTCATTTACAGAATATAACCTCGAACCTTGTGAAGATCCTGGAATTCCTCAATATGGTAACAGAATTGGGTTCAACTTTGTGGTTGGTGACACTCTGACCTTCTCGTGCTCATCAGGTTACCGACTGGAAGGGACGTCAGAGATCATCTGTCTTGGTGGTGGCCGACGAGTGTGGAGTGCGCCTCTGCCAAGGTGTGTGGGTACGTGGTCAGCTGCTTTCATTTGCTTGTACGTGTAGTCACTGTCCATGGAGTTGCATGGTTCCACACCCTTCGTTCTTTTATAATCTGTTGAATTTCTTCATTTATTTCATATTAGTTTTTTCAATTTTTTTTTCCGCTTGGCAATCTGGTGTACCTCAGTTAACTTCTCAACTGCTCCATTTAAGCAACCATGCTTCTAAATTTCTTTTCAGATGATGTTAATAAGGAATCAATAGATATATAAATAGACGATAGCTAGCTAGCTAGGTAGATAGATAATCATATTTTCAGAGCTTAGAAAAAATTATATTCTTATATTCTGTTGATAGATGATTTCCTATGACTTGTTTTTCCTTGATTTTCCTATGATT
>NW_023183814.1:0-2793 GCF_002007445.2 Ailuropoda melanoleuca | reverse complement strand
GTAACAAAACTCTGAAGAGATAAAGTCAAACAATTTGAAGCTCTATTTTATGGGCAAAGATATATACTTTATATTGTTTTTATAGCAGAATTTAAGAAATTACTTGAATTGTTTCTTATAAATATAGCCCCATTTTAGAAAATATGCTTAACATTCAGACAGTATAAAATGCAGTTTGATGTATACCCTAAATGCTGAAAATATCATCAGTTGTCAACTTTATTAGATCAGTTAAAAGTGCCAATTTTCTTAGTCTTTTGTCATTTTATGCCGACATTCCGTATAGGACATTTCTCTCACTGACTTTTGGATGTGTGCTACCTCTATTTAGCACTATTCTAATCATTGCAAAGTCTTCTCAAGTTTCATATAAAAGGAGATGTTTTCAAGGGCATAATGCTGTAAGGATAGTAAGGATATTAAGCTTTGGAAAAGTCTAATTTTGTAAAGCTGAAAAAAATGCAATCAACATAGAGCATTGGGTAAAATTATTAAAAACCACAAGTGTGAAGAATGTAGGGTATCCTAATTAACAAAGGACAGATGTTGATTTATATGAAAATAAGAATGCAAAATAAGAAACATCTAGCACAATTATACAGAGAACAGTTCAAAGAATCACAGGCAGAGAAAAATTAACCCTTGGATTTCATTTGAGGTCGTCTTGGATCTTATATTTAAATGCCTGCAATTAATACTTGTGCCTGCTGGAAATTTCTATTTCATAGATATGCTTCCTTGACTATCCTCCAAATATCTTTTCATTTGGCTTAAAGTTTTAATATAATTTTGGAGTTTAATTGTTAGGTAATTTTATTATCAGTTGCTTATCCATTTTAAATGGAAAGGAAAAGAGAATGTCCAAATCATTAATGAAAGTTGAAACTTAAAATTTTTAAATCTCATAAAGAATGCATTCTAAATGCACTGAACAAAGTTATTAGGTCATATGAGTATGTCTGTTTATCAAAACACACTGAACACCTAGCATATAGTGAGCTCTAGTCCAAATCCTTGAGAGAATGAAATCCATGAAGCACAGTATCTTATGATTATAGCACCATCAAATCTTGTCAAATCAGAACACAGAGAATGGTCTCCCATAAATTCTATGATCTTTATTAAATGATTGTTAAAGGAGATGATTCTTGAAAAATAAAGAGTTAGAAAAGAAGACAAATGGTAAAGGGCATTTCTGGCAAAGAGAATATCGTGTACAAATGCATGATGGTATGGTAGAGTTTTTTGTGCGTTTAGTTGCAATCATTAAGTTGGCATGCCTAGGGTGGAGGTGTGTGTGTGTGAGAAGCTTAGTGTTGACAATTAATTAAGATTTATAAAACTAATGTCAAGACCTATACAAAGCACAAATTGAGAAAGACCCTGCAGAGACTTTAAAATATATTTGAAAAAGAGATAAGGTATCTCATAGGCATTTTATTCAGTAGAGTAATATGCTTATATTTGCAGTGGGTAGAATAGATCAAAGGGACACAGGACTATACACATTGGTTAGTAGGTGAATCAACAAGGATCCTTCAACTATTGCAATTGGCAGAATAATCCAATCAATACTAGATTNCTAGATTAAAGAAAGAAAGAGTTTATTCCTTAATAAAAGTAAAAAATCAAAGAGCAAGAGGATTCAGTAATTAAGCAATAATGTCAAGATTTAATTTCTCTCCCATTATATTAGTTAGGATATCAGCTTTTATTGCATAACAAACTACCCCCAAAATTTAATAGCTAAAAGAATAAACATTTACATAGTTCATGATTATGCAGATCGGTAATTTAGCCTGGCTAACTGGGCAGTTCTCATCTTAGCTGACCTTGCCTTTTGGGCACAGTTCTGTTCTGAATCATCCAGGTGCCTTTGCATCTTGAAGTTTGTTGGCTCTCAGCTGAAGCTACAGGAATGACTGAGTCACAAGTCCAACATCCAGGAAGCTAATCCTGGTTTCCGATCACATGAACCCTAGCAACGTTCCAAGAGCAAGAACAGATGACAAGGCATTTTGAGATCTAGGAATAGACTTGGTACTGGCCCAGTGTTATTCATGCCACATTCTATTAGTTAAAAGAGTCACAAGTCTAGTTGAAGGGGTTGGGGAGATTGAATTGTGCTAATTATAGGTTTGTAAAGTAATATTGTAGAGAGGAATAGATATAGGGAAGGGCATAATTTTGGCCATTTATGCAAATAAAAACATCACGGTCAGTTTCTGTCTCTAAATGATGCTCCTAGCACCTTCTGTGACATTGTCTGAAATGGTAAAGTGGATGTTGAAGTTCTAGCTGTAAATCTTTTCAACACTGAACAGAGTATATTTTTGTTTTATTTTGGTGAATGTCTTAGTCTGCTTAGACTGCCATAAAAAATAGCATAGATTGTGTTCCTTAAACAGAAATTTATTTCTCACTTTCCTGGATACTGGGAAGTCTGAGATCAGGATGCCAGCATGATCAGGTTCTGGTAAGAGTCCTCTTCCTGGTCTGCAGATGGATGTCTTCTTGCTGTGTCTTCACATGGCAGGGGGAGAGAGAGAGAGCAAGCTCTCTGGTTTCGTAAGAGTAGTGCCCTCTTAACCTAAGTACTTGTCAAAGGCCCCACCTCCAAATACTATGATATTGAGGATCAGAATTTCAATATATGAATACTGGGGCAGGGGAAAAAACATTTAGTCCATAGCCCTGGATTATTTCGGCACTTCTTTCTCTGTCTGAATCGGACTTTGATTCCTCGAGTCTGGGTAATGTGTTTCTCTTAAATGGGGTGGGGTATGAGTTTGG
>NW_023183813.1:0-523 GCF_002007445.2 Ailuropoda melanoleuca | reverse complement strand
CTGAGCTGACCCTTGACCCCTTGGCCTCCACCTCCTGAGCATCTCAGGTGATTCTGCCCAGGCTCTGTTCATCCTGGTTCTTACTNCTCTGTTCACCCTGGTTCTTACCTCGGGCACCAAGCCCCACAGCACCATGAAAAGGCAAGGCGAGAAGACGTTTGGAGGTTGGTGACAAGGCCTCAGCATGTTAACCCAGAAAACCAAAATTTGATGCAGTAGTTGCCAGCTTCTGTGACATTCATAGTGGGTTTTAAGGGTTTGCTTCTGTGTCGAGGCGGAACTGTTTTCAGTCACTGTGTTTGGCTTACTTTCATCAAGTGTTAATGCAATTTGCCTGTTGAACCTCACAGATTTCTCTTTAAGAATGAAATACTGCTAAGATGCTATTAAAAATAGAGTCGTGAAAGAAGGAAGTAAGACTGAGAGAGTCACTCACATAGAGTTGAAAAGATATGGAGGAGGTAGGGTTTATGCGCATCTCCTGTTTCAGTTCCATATAATTGAAGATCCAGGGGTTGATGAA
>NW_023183812.1:0-691 GCF_002007445.2 Ailuropoda melanoleuca | reverse complement strand
CTTAACAAAATGGTGTTTTATTAGAAAGTTGTCAGAATTGACAGGAGGAGGCTGGAATAACAAACAAGCATCGAGGTCCCTGTAGTGGGCCAAGGAGAAGGAGGCACAATAGCCATTCTGTAGGAAAGTCTGGTCAGGACAAGTTGTTGTCATTGTTGCTACCTCACTCCTACCTTCACGAGAGCGTTCAAACCTCTCCATCACATCGCCACTCACTCAAATGTCGAATTCTAGGACAGAAGCCTCTGATTTGCTGAGCCCGCTCATTTGCCGATGCCGTGGCTGCCAAGGAAGGGNCAAGGAAGGCACAGAAGGAGGATTGGATCTTTGTGGCTTCCCTAGTGGGAGAGAGGTGAAGCCCAGCTTTACAATGAAACTAAATACAATCAGGGAATCTCATAAAATAGTAAAGAGGTTGCTCAGCAGACATCAAAACGCTTACTCTTTGTCATAATTTGCAAAGATCTGAAAGGATGGGGACCCTGCAATCTCATTTGTGCCCGAATATGCAAGAAAGAAGGAATAGATATGGCTCAGCCTTCCGACCCTCCAAATCCTTCCCAACTTCATTATGTAGTTGAATAGACTTTAGTAAAGAGAGGAAAACGAACTATCCGCACCCCCACCCCTGAAACACAGCAGGCTAGATGCAAATTCTAGACTCAGCCCATTTAATGAGGCTATTTTTTTC
>NW_023183811.1:672-807 GCF_002007445.2 Ailuropoda melanoleuca | reverse complement strand
TTGTTTCTTGGTTCTAAGGGCTGGAACCTCCCCAGGCCCCTACACCCTATGTGGAATCGGGGTCCCCAGTGCAAAGGCTGCTGTTCGCTGGAGGTGTTTTCCTAGACGCTCTGCTTTATTACCATTCAGAAGGGC
>NW_023183811.1:0-196 GCF_002007445.2 Ailuropoda melanoleuca | reverse complement strand
TGGTATCGGGGTCCCCAGTGAAAATGCTGCTGTTCGCTGGAGGTGTTTTCCTGGACGCTCTGCTTTATTACCAATGAGAAGGGTGCTGAGTCCTCTAATATCCTGACCCTTTTCCTTCATGCTCACTTACTCAAGAGAGATGACGATCGTTGATATTTCCCTGGACTGTGTGGGGTCTCAGAGACCACTATGGGGC
>NW_023183810.1:0-726 GCF_002007445.2 Ailuropoda melanoleuca | reverse complement strand
CTCACTTTTCCCTTCTACATGGCTCTCAAATCATTTCCTATTTTTCTTTTCCGTAACAAGCATCCTCACCTGGGGGACCAAGATTGTGTTTTAAAACCTACACATCCTAAAAAACAAACAAACAAACAAACAAACTTACGCATCCTAAAATTCTATCCTGACTCCATGCCCTCATTCTCATCTTTCCTGAAGTCCATTCCCAAAGTGGGAGTTAGTGGATTCTATTTAAGTTGTAAATGGACTCAAATCATTCCCAGGCTTAGGCACTTTCGAATGGTCTTAGAATGTTGGCTAGACTGCCTTNTTGGCTAGACTGCCTTACTTGTTCCCCTGGTCCTGTCCTTGCTCTCCACTCCATCTCCCACCACTTGCTGTCTGTTCACCTTCTGCCAACACTCTTGCCTCAGTTCAAGAAATACACTAATCTTCCAACTAGGCTATATTTTGCTCACAAAGTTCCCTTCATCTGACATATTTCTTATCCATTCTACAAAACCTCAGGACCACTCAAAAGCCTGCTTACGTAAATTCCACTCATGCTTCCCTTCACAATGTAAATATCAGTCCCTTCCAATAGGTATTACCACCTCATATTAACCCATTCTTATGTTCCTATTACAAATGTGCTGAGCATGGAGCCTGGATGTGGGGCTCAAGCCTTTGTAACAGTTGCTTTCTTTCTTTTTCTTTTTTAAGATTTTATTTATTTATGAGAGAAAGAGAGCA
>NW_023183809.1:561-753 GCF_002007445.2 Ailuropoda melanoleuca | reverse complement strand
TCCACTACTGGGTATTTACACCAAAGATACAGACGTCATGAAGAGAAGGGCCATGTGCACCCCAATGTTCACAGCAGCATTGTCCACAATAACTAAATTGTGGAAGGGGCTGAGATGCCCTTCAACAGATGATTGGATTAAGAAGATGTGGTCCATATATACAATGGAATATTGCTCAGCCATCAAAAAGTA
>NW_023183809.1:0-332 GCF_002007445.2 Ailuropoda melanoleuca | reverse complement strand
GGGGAGGGGGGTGGGGGAATGGGATAGACCGGTAATGGGTAGTAAGGAGGGCACGTATTGCATGGTGCACTGAGTGTTATACACAAGTAATGGATCATGCAACTTTACATCAAAAACTAGGGATGTACTGTATGGTGACTAACATAATATAATAAAAAATTATTATTAAAAAAATAATTGTTAACCAGTAATTACATTATTAAAACAAAGAAGAGTCTTCTTTCCAAATCCCCACCGGATTCCTAGGGCAGCAAACTGGAGCGTCTTTGAGTGAAAATAGCACAAAACAGCAGGACATTTCCGGTAGGTGTGAGTGGGTCTGCCTCCCTGTG
>NW_023183808.1:0-1625 GCF_002007445.2 Ailuropoda melanoleuca | reverse complement strand
CAATGGGAAAAAGATAATCTCTTCAACAAATGGAATTGGGAAAATGAGACAGCAACATGTAAAAGAGTGAACTGAACCAATTTCTTACACCATACATAATCATAAACTCAAAATGTATTAAAGACCTAAGTGTGAGACCTAACACCATGATAATTCTAGAGAAGAATATAGGCAGCAACCTCTTTGACATTGGCAGTAGCAACTTCTTTCTAGATATGCCTCCTGAGGCAAGGGAAACAAAAACAGAAAGAAACTATTGGGACTTCATCAAAATAAAAAGTTTCTACACAGGGAAGGAAGCAATCAACAAAACTAAATGGCAACCTATGGAATGGGGGAAGAAAATATTTGTAAATGACATATCCAATAAAGGGCTAGTATCCAAAATACATAAAGAACTTACAAAATGCAACACCCACAAAACAAATAATCCAATTAAAAACTCAGTAGAAGACATGAGTAGACATTTCTCCAAAGAAGACATACAGAGGGCCAACAGACACATGAAAAAATGCTCATCCTTACTTAACATCTGGCAAGTGCAAATCAAGACCACAATGAGATATCACCTCACACTTGTCAGAATAGCTAAAATCAACAACACAGAAAACAACAGAAGTTGGTGAGGATGAGGAGAAAGGGGACCCTCTTACACTGTTGGTGGGAAGCAAACTGGTACAGGCACTGTGGAAAACGGTATGGAGTTTCCTCAAAAAGCTGAAGCTAGAACTACCCTATGATCCAGTAATCACACTACTGGGTATTTACCCAAGAGTACAAGAAAGGTAATTCAAAGAGATTCTTGCATCCTTATGTTTACAGCAACATTATTTACAATAGCTAAGATGTGGAAGCAGCCCAAGTGTCCATCAATAGACAAATGGATAAAGAACATGTGTGATAGATGATGATAGATGATAGATAGATGATAGATAGATAGATGATAGATACATAGATAGATAGATAGATAAAAATAAAACAGCTTCAAGTACNATAGATAGATGATAGATAGACCATGAAATATTATTTGGCCATAATAAAGAATGAAATCTCACCATTTGCAATGAAATGGATGGGGCTAGAGAGTATAATGCTAAGTGAAATAAGTCAGTCAGAGAAAGACAAATACTATATGATTTCAGTCAAATGTGGAATTTAAGAAACAAAACAAACAAGCAAAGGGAAAAGATGAGAGAGATTGAAATAAAGAAACAGACTTTTAACTATATAGAACAAGCTGATGGTTATCAGAAGGGAGGTAGGTGGGGGATGGGTTAATAGGTGATGGGGATTAAGGAGTGCACTGGTTGTGATGTATGGAAGTGTTGAATCACTATATTGTACACCTGAAACTAATATAACACTGGATGTTAACTAACTGGAGTCTAAATAAAAACTAAAAAAAGTCACCTGAGTTGAATTATAACAATTATTATTAATGCACAATTGAACAATACACCATAAATATACTTTGGTTTTAAAGAACCATTGAGGGGAGCCTGGGTGGTGCAGTCGTTAAGCATCTGCCTTTGGCTCAGGGCATGATCCCAGTGCTCTGGGATCTAGCCCCACATCAGGCTCCTCCGCTGGGAGCCTGCTTCTTCCTCTCCCACTCCCCCTGCTTG
>NW_023183807.1:0-1000 GCF_002007445.2 Ailuropoda melanoleuca | reverse complement strand
CTTCCCGGAGACCACGGCGCCAGTGACTCAGGACGGCTAGGGACCGCTGAGGGACGACCACACTACGTGCCTGTCCTTTGGGTGCTCACAGGTGCAAGCGAACCAGACATGCTAACTCAGGAGGCTCCAGACGCTCGCTGGAGACGGAAGGGGGTGGACACAGCTGGTTCCACCTCGTGTGAAAAATAGCGTGCAGATGGACGCAAACCTCAATGAACNACCTCGTGTGAAAAATAGCGTGCAGATGGACGCAAACCTCAATGAACTGAGGATTTTCAGTTGTATATTCTGACTTTTGGACGGCTATGAGCGGCTGCTGCTCGAAACCCCAGCTCCAGGCGGCACCCAGGACTGCGCCCGCAGAGCCGGCCGCACCCAGCGCAGAGATTACAGCACACGCGGAGAACACCCTCACCCTGCGGTCCGATGGGGGCTCAAGGTTCGGCCCTCTGTGCTTCTGAAATAACGGTGCCTCTACGCTCAGCAGGAACATGCCTGTGCGCCCCACAGCACATCGCGGAGTCAACGTCTTGGGGCACCCTTCTGCGCTGATCCGCCAATAACCGCGTGCACGCAGGCTCCGTCTAACCCGGCTCCTGACAGCGGCTGTCTGGCCGCCCCCCTTCAGTGCCCCGGGACCTCAGGACAGCCCGAAGGCAGAAGTGAGGCTGAAATGAGGCCTGTCCTTCCGGGTGCAGGCGGACCCTGCCTGCTTTCTCAGCGATGAGCACGGATGACATCAGCTTGCACCGGGCGCCTTATTTCCTGCAGGTGGACGTTTACCTGAATGTTCCCCGGACTCCGACCTTACACGGTCCTCCGTGCCTTGCCAAGCCCTCTGCAGCCGTCCTCCCGCAAGTGTCCCGGGTTGCGGCCACAGCAGGACGTGTGAGTTCTCCACACACCACGCTCCTTCACAGGCGGGGACGTCGCATCAGCTGTCTAAATACCACACGGACACCACCCCCTCCCTTTGCGTAACTCCCACTGATGATGGAGT
>NW_023183806.1:1052-1285 GCF_002007445.2 Ailuropoda melanoleuca | reverse complement strand
ATAAAATCATAAAGAAACAAAAGGAAGCAATTACTATAAAACTTCAATTAGTGGTTATATTTTGGAAGAGCATTAGGGTCTGTGATGGATGTGGGGCACATGGAGAGAGAGCATCCTGGTCTGGCTTACATATTTTTTTTCTTTTTTTCCTCATTTTACCAACTTTTTAATATTCTTTCTCTTTTTTTATTATAATAATATTTTTTAATTAGATTATGTTAGTCACCATACAG
>NW_023183806.1:261-658 GCF_002007445.2 Ailuropoda melanoleuca | reverse complement strand
TCTCTTTTTTTATTATAATAATATTTTTTTATTAGATTATGTTAGTCACCATACAGTACATCCCTGGTTTTTGATGATTCATTAGTTGCGTATAACACCCAGTGCACCATGCAATACGTGCCCTCCTCAATACCCATCACCAGCCTATCCCATTCCCTCACCTCTCTCCCCTCTGGAGCCCTCAGTTTGTTTCTCAGAGTCCATAGTCTCTCATGCTTCATTCTTCCTTCTGATTACCCCCCTTCTTTATCCCTTTCTTCTCCTACCAATCTTCCTAGTTCTTATGTTCCATAGATGAGAGAAATCATATGATAATTGTCTTTCTCTGCTTGACTTATTTCACTTAGCATTATCTCCTCCAGTGCCATGTTGCAGCAAATGTTGAGAAATCGTTCTT
>NW_023183806.1:0-201 GCF_002007445.2 Ailuropoda melanoleuca | reverse complement strand
TGGGCCACATCTTCTTAATCCAGTCATCTGTTGAAGGGCATCTCGACTCCTTCCACAATTTAGCTATTGTGCACAATGCTGCTATGAACATTGGTGTGCATATTGTCCTTCTCTTCACTACGACTGTATTTTTGGGGTAGATACCCAGTAGTGCAATGGCTGGATCATAGGGTAGCTCAATTTTTAACTTTTTAAGGGACC
>NW_023183805.1:6727-9541 GCF_002007445.2 Ailuropoda melanoleuca | reverse complement strand
TATTTGGTGACATTGAAAATAACCACCAATGGAAGCTTCCTGTTTTACTGTGGAGGTGATCATCATGGAATCTAATCAGTGCTGGCTATGCACCTGTGCTGATTGTCATCCTTCTCATACTGCTTGCACATTTACATAAGGAAACTAATCATTATTTTAGTAAAAATATAGGAAGATGGCCTCAAATTCTTGAAATCTAGTGAAGCACCATTGTTTATATGGTTCTTATAAAGTTCATACATGGTGGCGCCGTTCATATCTTCCTTCCTTAGGTTATTTTGCTGTATGTAATATAAAGCAGATTTTGCTATGAGTAAAATTAAGAGAGTTGACAAAAAGATTGCTAAAGCTGTCAAGATCACAGGATGTGTCCAGGAAGCTCAAAAAGTTAAATTGATATTCTGTGCAATAGCTTCTTTACAATACCAGCTACCAAAGTCGCAATCAGTGGCAGCAGAATGATTCTAGAATCAATGTCTCAATTGACGCGCTCTAGTCTTCTTTTGTCAACTGTCTTGATTGCATCCACAGGTGTTTTGCTCATTATACCTACAAGGGATTTGTATATTCATTTCATCCGCCCTGCATGATTTTTTTCTCCTCTTCAAATATTAATAATCAGTGCTTTTATATTTCAGCTCAGATATTCCATTCCTTCCATTACCCCTCCTCTGTCTCTCTGAAGGAATCAAATTTCCCTTCTACAATATGAACTATGCATCCTACCTTTTTCAAACACAATTCTGATTTTACAGTTTAAGTGTGGCTATTATTTTAAAGTTTAACTCTCTTTTTGGATTATAATGTCCATGTGTTTTGCTCTTCCTACCATGGTGCATGACTAAAATATTGCCACCCAAGTGTTTTTTTTTCTTTTTAAATACAAGAATGAATCATCCAGAGAGGTTGCATAATAGCAGATTTGAGTGTTCCAAATGTAGCAAATTCACAAAATTGACGAGATAATCTGTTTTTATTCTTAGGATAAGATTTATTAGTATTTCTTTATGTACATATTTTATCCCATATAGTTTTCATTGACTAATCATATTTTTCCATAAAAAGAAAGAGAATCTCTAAATAGACTGGAAGGCCACTTATAAGTTCATTATGATCCTTTCCCTTGTAATATTTGGATCTTATTCACCTGAAATCTGTTACACCCTCAGAATTCTGCAGAATGACATTTATTAGAAATGGTCTAAACACTTGGGGCTTTCTCTACCCCAGGGATACTTTATATTTTCCTTTTATTGCAAAGTCCCAGTTATTAAAAAAAATAATTCAAACCTACTAAGTGATAAAATTGGTACTCTTTTTCCCCAATAATCTCTCTGAATTTTATTTTCCCTGAGGAATATTTTTGCCCAAAATAAATGCGCCAAAGACATGAGCAGGAACTGAATATTGTGTGATAGATGAGCTAGGACCCAGAGAGTAAATAGTCTGCAGGGAAAGAAGGAGTATGTGGGTAATATAAATGTTCATGATCTGCATATTCAACCTGTTGGTAAGATTAGAGCACATTAGCATTCAGTTCTCAGCTACTCAGGCTAGACTTCAGTCTTTCCACCCCACCAAAAGCCTTAGTCTTCCTTGGTTATGCCAGGGAAGATCTATGAAGTCAGAAATACACAAGCCAAAAATAAGTCAGCTCACATTTCCCCACTTTGGTCCACCCATCAGCCATGCCAGTGACTGTACCCTCTGCCATTAAGTGTCATGTAGAAATGTCTCTCTGCAGGGGAAAGCCATTATGAATTGGTAGCATAACTTGTAGTGAGTCTCAAAAACCTTTGCATTAGTTCAGATTGGTTAGCCTTAGGCTAAGTAGGGGAATATGTAAGTCATCATTTGCCTTCTTCATTCTTTCTTCTTCTTGTGTTGATGGAAAAGTTACCAACTTCTCCCTTCATCCTCCAAATCCCAAATGTATCATGATGTCAGTTTTTCAAGTAGAATTATAATAGGTACAGCGATGCAACCAGATTTGAATTAATTTGGATACATAGGAAGTCTACGAGTTCAGTTACTGGGTTTCAAATAATTACCTAATTTTAGAGACTGGTAAACAAAGGAGCAGAAGCCTCATTAAAGGTGTGACCAATTACTGCCGGTAATGTGGATTAGGAGAGTGAGGCCTCCTCAGTATCAAAGTCAGATTTTCTGAGATCTGGTGGCCAAACTTGCTTATTTGGGACTTCTTATTTGTGCTTTAAATATATTTTTAATTCTCTATGTTTTGTGATACTGGAGACCGGTAGCCACAATGTATGCATTTATTTTTTTTTATTTTATTATTTTATTTTTTATTATGTTATGTTAGTCACCATACAGCACATCATTAGTTTTTGATGTAGTGTTCCATGATTCATTGTTTGTATATAATACCCAGTGCTCCATGCAATATGTGCCCTCCTTAATACCCATCACTGGCCTATCCCCCTCCCCTACCCCCTCCCTTCTGAAGCACTCAGTTTGTTTCCCAGAGTCCATAGTCTCCCGTGGTTCATTACCCCTTCTCTTTACCCCCCTTCATTCTTCCCTTCCTACTCCTACCGATCTCCCTGCTATTTCTTATGTTCCACAAATGAGTGAAACCATGTGATAATTGTCTTTCTCTGCTTGACTTATTTCACTTAGCATAATCTGCTCCAGTCCCGTCCATGTTGCTGCAAATGTTCGGTAATCGCTCTTTCTGATGGCTGAGTAATATTCCATTGTGTACATGGACCACATATTCTTTATCCATTCGTCTGTTGAAGGACATCTTGGCTCCTTCCACAGTTTAGCTATTGTGGACAATGCTGCTAT
>NW_023183805.1:0-97 GCF_002007445.2 Ailuropoda melanoleuca | reverse complement strand
GGTTGGTTGGTTGGTTGGTTGGTTGGTTGGTTTTATTTTGGTTTGTTTTTGTGATCTCTGATCCACATACTATTCCAGACAGGCTGGGTCTAGAATC
>NW_023183804.1:0-1001 GCF_002007445.2 Ailuropoda melanoleuca | reverse complement strand
TGGTATTTTTTTCAGTCTTTGTTTTCTTTGTCTTTAAATTTTTGAGGATTCTATTGATACGTCCTCTAGCTCAGAAATTTTTCCTCACCTGTGTCCAGTCTACCCTAAGCTCATCAAAAGCACTCTTCATCTCTGTTTCAGTATTCTTCATCTCTAACATTTCTTTTTGGTTCTTTTTTAGGATTTCCATCTGTTTCCACCTGTTTTTGCATGCTGTCACTTTATCCTCTAGGGTACCTACCATATTAATCATGGTTGTTTTAAAATCATGGCCCGATCATTCCAATATCCCTGACATGTCCAGTTTTGACGATTTCTGTCTCTTCAAATTGTGTTTTTTTGCCTTTTATCTTGTCGCAATTTTTTTCTTGATGGCCAAACATGATGTACTGGGAAAAAGGAAATGTACATAGGGCTCTGGTGAAGTTGTGGTGAGGTGCAGGCGGGATGAAGCATTCTGTTTTCTGTGATTAGGTCTCCAGCTTTTTGGGAGGCTGTATCCCTTCACTGGGAACTTCACAAGTGTTTCTTAGAGGTTTGTTTTTTGTTTTTGTTTGTTTCTTTTCCTTTAGATGGGACAGGATGGCTAGAACTGGCCACTGTTTGGTATTTCCCTTCCCCCATGTCAGTCAGGCTCTGACAATACCCCCCACAGGTTAGGCTCTGGTTAACTAGTTTCTCCTGAGGGCAAGCCTTATTGAAAACAACAGAATGCTCTGGCTTTTTTTTCAAAATGGTTCCTTTCACCCTCCTTCTGCCAGAAGCATAAAGAGACTTCTCTTCAAGATTTACTATGGGAACCTAGTTGAGTTTCTGGAGATAAATTTTGCGATATTGTGGGAATCCCCTATTACTGGGTGCCCCTGCAGATTGTAACTCTCAGCGTTGTCCACGCAGAGCCTCCAGCAATTAGTCTATTACAGTTGAGTTTCCTTCCTTGGCCCTGGTTCCCTAGGCTGTTTCTGTTCTTGAGTCTCTGTTCAGGGGAGTCTTTCTGTGTT
>NW_023183803.1:0-601 GCF_002007445.2 Ailuropoda melanoleuca | reverse complement strand
CCCCTCCAGCTAACATCAGACTTTTCCCTGGGGATCCTGATTCCACATTGGTTGTATGGGCCTGCGAAGTAACCTATCACACCTGCTGTGGCAAAGGAACGGAAAGGCCAAAGGCAAGTCCGTCAGAAACAAAACCGTGCGAAGACGGTCTTAGCACTATCATCAGGCTTCGTGACTAGGGATCCATGAGGGAAAATGGTTGCGGAAGCTTGACGAGCCTGCCCACTAGCGGTCTCTGAGACACGACACAGTTCAGGGAAATATCAACGAACATGATCTCTCATGAGTAAGGGAGCATGAGTGAAAAAGTTCAGGATTTTCGAGGACTCAGCGCCCTTCTTCTTGGCAATCAAGCAGAGCGTCCAGGAAAACACCTCCAGCGAACATCAGCCTTTTCCNCATCAGCCTTTTCCCTGGCGACCCTGATTCCACACTGCTTGTATGGGCCTGGGAAGTATCCTATCAAACCTGCTGTGGCAATGGAATGAAAAGGCCAAAGGCAAGTCTGTCAGAAACAACACGTTGCAGAGTCAGTCTTAGCACTATCATCAGCCGTCGTGAATAGGGAACAATGAGGGAAAGTGGTCGCGGAAGCCTGACG
>NW_023183802.1:0-2245 GCF_002007445.2 Ailuropoda melanoleuca | reverse complement strand
GATGGGTTGGCTATGGGGTATGTAAAAAAAGAGAAAGTTCAAGATGACTCTAAGATTTTGAACCCATGCAGATAAATGCTTGGTGGTGCCATTGACTTGAATAAGGGTACCCTGGGAAGGAGCATTTTAAGAGAAGACATAGATAGAAAAATTAAGGTTGAAGTGTGTATTAGATATTCAAGTGGAGATATTGAAGAGGCAATCAAATATTAAAGATGGCATTCAGGGAAAAGATCAAAGGGACTCAGTAGTGAAAGTGTTCACCTAGGAAGTGACAATAGATTGAGACAGCAGGGAAACAAGCCCTCTGGTTCTCCAAGGTTTATAAATAAGGAAAAGAGGGGGAAACAAAGGAAAATAAAACAGTGCAGTCGGGGAAAAACCAAGTCAGGACGTTGTCCCTAAAAATAGTGAAGGAAGATTTTCAAGGCTCAGAAAGTGATCAACCAGGGTGAAAGGCTGCTGGGAAGGTAAGAATTGACCATTGGGTTTGACAAGACTGAGGTTGTTAATAACATTAGTAATCCTAAAAAGATTAGTTTCTTGGAGTAACGGGAACACAAGCCTGATTAAAGTTGTCTAAGTAAAAAGTGAGAAGAGAAAGCATACAGAGCTTTTCAAGGGGTTTTCCTAAAAAGGGAAGCAGAGACACAGGTCAGTAGCTACATAGGAACAAGGCGTCTAGAGATTATTGTAAGCCTTGAGATAATACAGCATGTTCGTGTACTGAAAGGCATGGTCTATTAGACAGAGAGAGTTTGTTGATGTAGGAGATTCCAGGGATAATTGTGAGGCAAAGTCCTTGGGTGGGATAGAAGGGACAAGACCCAATACACAAGTGGAAGAATTGCCTTACACAGTGACAAGGCCAGTTCATCCATCGGTAGCAGGAGGAAAGACCCAGGAATATAGATTTTTCATGACCCTATGTAATTCTGATGGAGGTGAGCCCCAACCACATTTGGAGAAATACTAATCTAGATAAGTACCTCTCATACTAGGAAGGAAAGAAANATAAATACAAAATTTTACATATAATTTTGAAAGTTTTACAGACCCTCTGAAACCCATATATGTATCTTCTGGGATTCTCGCATCCACCAGGTAAAGAACCCCTAGTATAAACATAACTACTGTATGTTTTTTGTTATCACCTCACTGAATGCTCTGGTTATTCTGGAAGGAAAGAAACTAGTGACTTCCCTTTCCCATCTCTTCCCACTCCTCCCAGCTTCAAGACGTTGCATTGTTTATACCCTCCTGAAGGAGAAAGATCACATTTAACTGGTGGCAAAACGTTGTTATAGCCCCGTATGACACAGGAAAAAAGCTCTCAAACGAGAGGATCTGGGTTTGAATGTACTCCCACGAATCACAGACCAAGAGAACCTCAACTTGAGACCCTCTTTGAGCTATAGGTCTTTGTCCTTAAATTTACCTACTTGCCTCAAAAGGTTTTGTGAGGCTCATTGAATACAGAATTTGGTAATCTACAAAGTTATGAATAGATGATAGTTGATTGATAGATAGATGGTAGATAGATAGATAGAGTACTTCATTGGTGGTCAAGTCTGATTAATAATAGAAATAATAGAAATATTTTTTAATTCAAATTCTCAGTTTCCTTCCTAGGCCTATAAAATGAACATCTCCAGGGGTTGGAGACATTTTCATGCATATATGAAAAGCTTTTCATTTATTCTGAAGTTCACTAGATTTGGGATCCCACCACATTTCAAATCAGAATTATTCACAGTGCTCTCCTGGGTGTTGATGATTCTGAAAAAAGTCAATAATACTTACTATTTGTGAGACCATCTAGACTTTGACTGGATAAAGAAATACACTATTAACTTATTTCACACCATAACATATAGCCAATCATACATAGTCAGAGAATCCAACAACCTCCCTGAAGAAGTGCCTGTGTAGCAATAACTTACTTAGAACAAATTCTGCTCTCATTTATATGCTAAGAACCATTAAAGTACGATTTTACAGCTCGTGATCATTTTACGCACCATCGATTTATGAGTATGGCTGTTTCCACAGTTTCAAAACTTTGCAGAGAATCTATAGCTTCCTGCCGTCTTTTAATATGAAGATGATGTAATGTATTCCTCAGTTGGGGGGAAGTGAGAGAAATTAATAAGAATGTAAAACATAAAATGATGGGGGCGCCTGGGTGGCACAGTGGTTAAGTGTCTGCCTTCGGCTCAGGGCGTGATCCCAGCGTTGTGGGATC
>NW_023183801.1:0-4668 GCF_002007445.2 Ailuropoda melanoleuca | reverse complement strand
GGTTTTCCATATAGAGTATCATGTCATCCGCGAAGAGAGACATTTTGACTTCTTCTTTGCCGATTTGGATAGCTTTTATACANTAACTATGTTAATTCTTCCAATCCATGAGCATGGAATATTTTTCCATCTTTTTATGTCTTCCTCAATATCTTTCAAAAGTGATCTATAGTTTCTAGCATATAGGTCCTTTACGTCTCTGGTTAAGTTAATTCCAAGGTAACGCATGGTTTTTGGTGTTATTGTAAATGGGATGGATTCCCTAATTTCTCTTTCTTCAGTCTCGTTATTCGTGTATAGAAATGCAACTGATTTCTGGGCATTGATTTTGTATCCTGCCACCTTACTGAATTGTTCTATAACTTCTAATAGTTTGGGAGTGGATTCCTTTGGGTTTTCCATATAGAGTATCATGTCATCTGCAAAGAGAGACAGTTTGACTTCTTCTTTGCCGATTTGGATACCTTTGATCCCTTTTTGTCTTCTGATTGCTGTTGCAAGGACTTCTAGTACTATGTTGAATAATAGTGGTGAGAGTGGGCATCCTTGTCGTGTTCCTGATCTTAAGGGAAAGGCCTCCAGCTGTTCCCCATTGAGAATAATATTTGCAGTAGGCTTTTCATAGATGGCTTTTATAGATTCAGAAATGTACCCTCTATTCGTACACTCTGAAGTNGTTGAATAATAGTGGTGAGAGTGGGCATCCTTGTCGTGTTCCTGATCTTAAGGGAAAGGCCTCCAGCTGTTCCCCATTGAGAATAATATTTGCAGTAGGCTTTTCATAGATGGCTTTTATAGATTCAGAAATGTACCCTCTATTCGTACACTCTGAAGGGTTTTAATCAGGAAAGGATGCTGTATTTTGTCAAATTCTTTTTCTGCATCAATTGAGAGGATCATATGGTTCCTGAGACTTTTCTTGCTGATATGATGTATCATGCTGATCGATTTGCGAATGTTGAACAACACTTGCATCCCAGGTATGAATCCCACTTGGTCATGATGGATAATCCTTTTAATGTGCAGTTGGATTCTATTAGCCAGGATCTTGTTGAGGATATTGGCGTCCATATTCATCAGGGAAATCGGTCTGTAATTCCTCTTTTTGAGGGGGTCTTTGCCTGGTTTGGAGATCAAGGTAATACTGGCCTCATAGAATGAGTTTGGTAGCTTTCCTTCTGTTTCTGTTTTTTGAAATAGCTTTAGGAGAATAGGTATTATTTCTTCTTTGAATGTTTGGTAGAATTCCCCAGGAAAACCTTCCGAGTTTTGTTATTTGGAAGGTTGTTTATTACTGACTCAATCTCTTCATAATTAATTGGCCTGTTTAGAAATCAATTTCTTCCTGTTTCAGTCTTGGTAGTTTATAGGTTTCCAGGAAGGCCTCCATCTCTTCCAGATTTCTTAGTTTTTTGGTATATAGCTGTTGATAAAAGTTTCTAATAATCCTTCCAATTTCATTGGTGTTGGTTGTGACCTCTCCTTTTTCATTCATAGTTTTATTAATTTGGGTCCTTTCTCTTTTCTTTTGGATAAGTCTTGCCAGTGGCGTATCAATTTTATTGATTCTCTCAAAGAACCAGCTTCTAGTCCTGTTGATCTGCTCTACTGTACTTCTGGTTTCTAATTCATTGATTTCCGCTCTAATCTTGGTCAACTGCTTCCTCATGCATGGATTAGGCCTGTCCCTCTGTTGCTGTTCCAGCTTCTTGAGGTGAGAATATACAAACTGCATTTTGGATTTTTCTATTCTTTTGAGTGAGGCTTGGATTGCTATGTATTTCCCCCTTAGGACTGCCTTTGCAGTATCCCATAGGTTTTGGACCGTTGTGTATTCATTCTCGTTGGTCTCCATAAATTGTTTAATTTGTTTTTTGATTTCCTGGTTTATCGAGTCATTCTTGAGCAGGATGGTTCTTAGCCTCCAAGTGTTTGA
Source organism: Ailuropoda melanoleuca (assembly GCF_002007445.2). Classification (NCBI taxonomy): domain Eukaryota; kingdom Metazoa; phylum Chordata; class Mammalia; order Carnivora; family Ursidae; genus Ailuropoda; species Ailuropoda melanoleuca. Next base: position 2,732 of record NW_023183801.1, on the reverse strand, counting down.
GTTTCTTCCAGGTTTTTCCTTGTGGTTGAGTTCCAATTTCAGAGCGTTGTGGTCTGAGAATATGCAGGGGATAATTTCAATCTTTTGGTATTGGTTGAGACCTGTTTTGTGTCCCAGAACATGGTCTATTCTTGAGAATGTTCCATGGGCATTAGAATAGAATGAGTATTCTTTGGTTCTGGGGTGTAGTGTTCTATATATATCTATGAGGTCCAACTCGTCGAGTATGGCATTCAAAGCCTTTGATTCTTTGCTTAGTTTTTGCCAGGGTGTTCTGTCTATTTCTGATAGTGGGGTGTTGAGGTCCCCTACTGTTAATGTATTTTTATCTATATGTCTCTTTATTCTGGTTAAGAGTTGGCTTGTGTATCTTGTTGCTCCCCTGTTGGGGGCATATATATTTATAATTGTCATATCCACTTGTTGGATACATCCTTTAAGAATAATATAGTGCCCCTGTGTGTCTCTAACTATAGTCTTTAGTTTAAAATCCAGTCTATCTAATATGAGAATTGCTACCCCAGCTTTCTTTTGAGGTCCATTTGCATGAAAGTTGGTACTCCATCCCTTTACTGTCAGTCTGAATGTATCTTTGGGTTCAAAATGAGTCTCTTGTAGACGCAAATGGATGGGTCATGTCTTTTTATCCAATCTGCAACCCTGTGGTGTTTTATGGGAGCATTCAGGCCATTTACGTTGAGACTGAGTATTGAGAGATGATTTTAATGATGCCATGTTGCCAGTAAAGTCTTTGTTTCTATAGATTGTGACTTTCTGTTCTGTATCACTCTTGGGGCCTTTTTACCTTTATAGAATCCCCCTTAATATCTCCTGTAGGGCTGGTTTTGTGGTTACAAAATTGGTTAATGACTGGCGATTCTGGAAGGTTTTTATTTCTCCATCAATTCTGAATGACAGCCTTGCTGGATAAAGGATCCTTGGCTGCATGTTTTTCTCTTAAAGAGCTTTAAAAATGCCCCCCAACCCTTTTTCTCATTCCAGGTCTGTGTAGACAGGTCTGACGTAATTCTGATACCTTTGCCTTTGTACGTGAGAGATTTCTTTGCCCTGTATCCATACTGTATCCTTGGATCTAATATTTGCGAATTGCACTATGTCGTGATGTGGCGTAGGTTTGTCGTGGTTGAGCTTGGGAGGGGTCCTCTCTGCCTCTTGGACACGAATGTTTGTTTCCCTCGCTAGATTAGGGAAGTTTTCAGCTACAATTTGTTCAAATATCTCTTCTAGACCTCTGTTTTTGTCCACCCCCTCGGGGATGCCGATGATTCTGACATTGGATCGTTTCATTGAGTCAGTAATCTCCCGTAACCTACATTCGTGGGCATGGATTTTTTTAAGTGCAGCTTCTATTTCGTTTTTTCTTCTACTAACCCTTCCTCCAATTTGCTAATACGTTCCTCTGCCTCGGTGACCCTGGCTGTCAGTGCCTCTAGTTTTGACTGCATTTGGCCCGTAGAATTTTTAATTTCTGCCAGATTCGCTCTCATTTCCACCCTTAGGGATTCTATATTCTCATTAACATTTTCATTAACACTTTTTTCAAGTCTACTCATCATCTTGACCATTGTTACTCTGAATTCCATTTCTGATAATTTGGTTACATCCATATCCATTAGTTCTGTGGCAGAGGCCACAGACTCATTGTCTTTTCTTTGCTGGAGGGGGAGTTCTCCTTCTCGTCATTCTGATGAAGAGAGGTTGCGGGGTTGTCCAGAGCTCAAATTATTGACCAGGACCCAGGCCGTGCACCCTTGTTTTATAGGGATCTTAGGGATGTGGGCTTCTTCTTTAAAGATTTTATTTATTTATGTGGCAGAAAGCCAACCAGCGAGAGAGGGAACACAAGCAGGGGAGTGCAAGAGGAAGAAGCAGGCTCCCAGCGGAGAAGCCCGATGAGGGACTCCTTTCCGGAACGCTGTGATCACGCCCTAAGCCGAAGACAGGTGCTCAATGACTATGCCACCCAGGTGCCCCGGGTTGTGGGCTTCTTGATTTTTCAGCCTGCCTTCTGGGGGAGGGGCCTGCCGCACCAATACTCAGGCAACCCCCTTTGGGTAGAGTCTCCGTGTCCCCTGCGAGGGGGGATGGGGATGGGCACACTGTGAGCTGGTATTTCCAGGCTTTTGTTCTCTGGCAGCTTTCCCTGGCAGTCTGCTGTGCCTCTTCTGAGAGTCAGAGCAGCAGCGGCCGAATCTCAGCCTCTGTCACAGAACAGAGGGATTGCGGACCGTTCTGCACTGATGTTCTGGCCACTTTAACTCTGTTACTCTTGGTGCTGCTGAACCCTGCAGCATCCCGGGCCGTGCGCCCCACACCCAGCATCCCAGCCCTCACTTCCAGGGCCGGTGCTTCTCTGTGTTTCTAACACCGCCACCCGCAAGCCGCCCCGCGTGCGTTCCCGGAGCTCCCTGTCTCAGTCTGGATCCAGTGAGCACACCGGGATTCTGGAGTTCTGTGAGATGTCTGGTGGCACACGCTCCTGGCTCACGGTCTCAGTCTGCTGTCTCGCGGGTACCGTCTGCGAGTCCGCCCGCTCCCCCGTGCAGGTGGCTACCACTTCCCGGCTCCCGAACGCGGTGGCTCCCTCCCCCTTCCATTTATCTTCCAATATCTGTGCGCGGTTTCACCGTTCCCCGCTTCGTACCTCAATACTCAGAGCTGGAGATGTTCATTTGTAGAGATCCAGATTTAACTTCCTGCGTCTCAGGTTG
>NW_023183800.1:0-747 GCF_002007445.2 Ailuropoda melanoleuca | reverse complement strand
TTCATGTACAGATATCTTTTTAATGGTGTGTCTGTTCAAATCCATTTTTTCTATTCTTTTCCTTTTTTTTTAAAGATTTATTTATCTTAGACAAAGAGCAAGAGAGTGAGTGAGTGAGTGTGGTAGGGGGAGAGGCAGACAGAGATGCAGAGAGAGAATCTCAAGCAGACTCCCCACTGAGCATGGAGCCTGACCCGGGCTCAATCCCACAAGCCTGAGGCCATAGCCCAAGCCAAAATCAAGAGTCGGACGCTCAACCGACTGAGCCACCCTGGTGCCCCAAACCCATTTTTTAATTGGATACATATTGTTGAGTTTTATGAGTATGTTATCTATTCTGGAAAAAGTCCTTTCTCTCAGATAGATGTTTAGCAAATTTCTCCCAGGTGTGGCTTGTCTTCATTCTGTTCTATCTCTGAAGACCAGAAGTTTTTAATTTTTAAATTTTGATGAACTCAGCTATTTCACCTTTCCTCCCACCCCCTGTCCCCTCTGGTAACCATCAGTTTGTTCCTTATAATTAAGAGTCTGTTCCTTGATTTGTCTCTCTCTCTCTCTNTTTTTCCTTTGCTCATTTTTGTTTGTTTCTTAAATTTCACATCTGAGTGAAATCATATGGTATTTGACTTTCTGTGGCTGACTTACTTCACTTACATTATACTCTCTCGCTCCATTGATGTTGTTGCAGATGGCAAGATTTCATTCTTTTTTATGGCTGAGTAATATTCCATTATTTATGTATATGAA
>NW_023183799.1:0-2310 GCF_002007445.2 Ailuropoda melanoleuca | reverse complement strand
ACTGGCGATTCTGGAACGTCTTTATTTCTCCATCGATTCTGAATGACAGCCTTGCTGGATAAAGGATACTTCGCTGCATGTTTTTCTCTGAAAGAGCTTTAAAAATGCCCCCCAACCCTTTCTCTCGTTANCCCCCCAAGCCTTTCTCTCATTCCAGGTCTCTGTAGACAGGTCTGACGTAATCCTGATACCTTTGCCTTGGTACGTGAGAAATTTCTTTGCCCTGGCCGCTTTCAATACTGTATCCTTGGATCTAATATTTGCGAATTGCACTATGACATGCCGTGGCGTAGGTTTGTCCTGGTTGAGCTTGGATGGGGTCCTCTCTGCCTCTTGGACACGAATGCTTGTTTCCCTTGCTAGATTAGGGAAGTTTTCAGCTACAATTTGTTCAAATATCTCTTCTACACCTCTGTTTTTCTCCACCCCCTCAGGGATGCCGATGATTCTGACATTGGATCATATCATGGAGTCAGTAATCTCCCGTAATCTACGTTCGTGGGTGTGGATTTTTTTAAGACCAGCTTCTATTTTCGTTTTTTCTTCTACTAACCCATCCTCCAATTCGCTAACGCGTTCCTCTGCCTCGGTGACCCTGGCCGTCAGAGCCTCTAGTTTTGACTGCATTTGGCTCATAGAATTTTTAATTTCTGTCAGATTCGCTCTCATTTCTGCCCTTAGGGATTCTATATTCTCAGCAACGCTTTCTCTGATGCTTTTTTCAAGTTTACTCATCATCTTGACCATTGTTGCTCTGAATTCCATTTCTGATAATTGGGATACATCCATATGTATTAATTCTGTGGCCGAGGCCAATTCTGTGGCAGAGGCCACAGACTCATTATCTTTTCTTTGCTGGGGGGGACTTCTCCTTCTCGTCATTCTGATGAAGAGAGATTGCAGGGTTGTCCAGAGCCCAAGTGTTGACTGGGACCCAGGCCGTGCGCCCTTGTTTTATAGAGATCTTAGGGATGTGGGCTTCTTCCTTAAAGAGTTTATTTATTTATTTGAGAGAGAGAGAGACAGTCAGCAAGAAAGGGAACCCACGCAGGGGAGTGGGAGAGGAAGAAGCAGACTTCCAGCGGAGAAGCCCGATGAGGGACTCCTTCCGGAATGCCAAGATCACACCCTAATCTGTAGACAGGCACTTAATGACTGTGCCACTCAGGCACCCTGGGTTGTGGGCTTCTTGATTTTTCAGCCTGCCTTCTCGGGGAACCCTGTTTGGGTAGAGTCTCCCTGTCCCGGGAGAGGGGGGAGTCTCTGTGTCCCTTGCGAGGGGGGATGGGGATGGGCACCCTGTGAGCCGGTATTTCCGGGCTTTTGTTCTCTGGCGGCTTTCCCTGGCGGTTTGCTATGCCTCTTCTGAGAGAGCAGCAGCGGCTGAAATTCAGCCTCTGTCTCAGAACAGAGGGATCGCGGATCGTTCTCCACTGATGTTCTGGCCACTTTAACTCTGTTTCTGTTGGTGCTGCTCAACCCTGCAGCATCCCGGGCTGTGCGCCCCACACCCGGCGTCCCAGCCCTCACTTCCAGGGCCAGCGCGTCTCTGTCCTTTGTGTTTCTAACCCCGCCAGCCACCAGCCGCCCCCGCACGTTCCCCGAGCTCCCGAGCTCCCTGGTTCAGTGTGGTTTGCCTGTGCTCTGGAGCGCCAGTTTTCAGTCTGGTCGCGCTTGCACTCCTGAGCTCTTGGTTTCACTCTAGTTCGAGTGTGCGGTTGGGAGCTCCTGTTTTCAGTTTGGACATGGGCATTCCCACGCTCACTGTCTCAGTCCGCTCTGGTCTGAGAGTCCAGCCCGCTCCNCCGGCGCCTGAGCGCAGAGGCTCCCTCCCCCTTCCCTTTATCTTCCTATATCTGTGCTCGGATTCACAGCTCCCCGCTTCGTACCTCAATACTCAGCACTGGAGATGTTCATTTGTAGAGATCCAGATGTATCTTCCTGCGTCTCAGGCTGATTCTGTGGGTGTTCAGAATGGTCTGGTAGATATCCAGCTCGACTCGGACCAGCTGAGAAAGGGTCGCCTACTCCTCCTCCATCTTTTCTCCTCCTTGCAGAAAGTGGTTGCCTTTCTGTTCATAGAGTTTCTGCTACTCTTTTCTTCATTCTCCAGTTGCATTCATAGGTATTCGGAATGGTTTGGTAGCTCTCTCGCTGAATTCCTGGGACCAGACGAACTTTAGGTCTCCTGCTTCTCCGCCATCTTGGAACACGAGCTGGAGCTCAGCTCCTGTTTTAAACTGGGTTCCTTGGTGGCTATTCTGTTCTTAGAGTTGCTGCTATTCTTTTCTTCATTCTCCAGTTGAGTTT
>NW_023183798.1:0-583 GCF_002007445.2 Ailuropoda melanoleuca | reverse complement strand
GCTTCTTTTCTCTAAAAGGTAAATTCTCAGAATGGTACACCTAGCCGTGCTATAGGCAGAGGGAGAGGGGGTGAGAGAATCGGAAGCAGGCTCCACACCCTGCCCGGAGCCCAACTGCGGGCTTCATCGCACCACGCTGACACCATGACCGGAGCCTTCATCCGCAGTCAGAGGCTGAACGGCCTGAGTCAGCACGTGGCCCCTCATTTCTCTTTTTCTTCTCAGGAACAACTCGAGGACTTCAGTCAGAACCTTCAAGAACAGGTTCGTATACTCCTACCTTGCTTCTGACTTAAAACAACAAACCAACCAACCAACNTTAAAACAACAAACCAACCAACCAACCAACCAACCAACCAAGACCAAAACACAACATCTGTCACTGAGAGTTATCTGCAACTTCGGGTTTTGAGAAAGGAAGTGACATGAGAGTAGGGCTTTTGAGAAAACATGGTAAACAAGGAATTGACTGGCCTTTTCCTACACGCGGAGCTCAAACTCTACCACAAAATACATGAATTTCACTGGTTTTGGTCCAGGATAGATGGAGTGGCTGTCATATGGGTTCCGTTTTGCTTTTCCT
>NW_023183797.1:536-654 GCF_002007445.2 Ailuropoda melanoleuca | reverse complement strand
AGATATTTGAACAAACTGTAGCTGAAAACTTCCCTAATCTAGCAAGGGAAACAAACATTCATGTCCAAGAGACAGAGAGGACCCCACCCAAGCTCAACCATGACAAACCTATGCCACA
>NW_023183797.1:0-244 GCF_002007445.2 Ailuropoda melanoleuca | reverse complement strand
CGAAACCAGCCCTACAGGAGATATTAAGGGGGGTTCTATAAAGGTAAAAATGCCCCAAGAGTGATACAGAGCAGAAAGTCACAACCGATAAAAACAAAGTCTTTACTGGCAACATGGCATCATTAAAATCATATCTCTCTATAATTTCAATCAATCGAAATGGCTTGAATGCCCCCATAAAACACCACAGGGTTTCAGATTGGATAAAAAGACATGACCCATCCATTTGCTGTCTACAAGAGAC
>NW_023183796.1:0-1785 GCF_002007445.2 Ailuropoda melanoleuca | reverse complement strand
AAGTCCCTTACTCTTATTGTATTGTTATCCATGCTTTTCTTTAATTTTGTTGTTAATTTGTTTATATATTTAGCTGCTCCCAAGTTAGGGACATACACATTTACAATTTTTAGATCTTGTTATCGGATATACCCTTTAGGATAGAGTGTCCTTTTTCATCACTTATTACTGTCTCTGCTTTTAAATCTAATTTGTGTGATATAAGGATTGCTACCCCAGCTTTCTTTTGATGTCCATTTTCATCATACATGGTTCTCCACTCTCTCACTTTCAACTGGGAAGGGTCTTTGGATCTAAAATGAGTCTTTAGTAGACAGCATATCAATAAGTCTTGTTCTTTAAATCCAATCTGATACCCTGTGTCTTTTGATGGGATCATTTAGCCCATTGACATTCAAAGTAACTATCAAAAGATATGAATTTATTGCCATTGTATTACCTGTAAAATCACTGTTTCTGTGTATTGTCTCTGTTCCTTTCTGGTCTATGTTACTTTAGGGCTCTCTCTTCACTTACAGGATCCCCTTTAATATTTCTTGCAGGGCTGGTTTAGTGATCACAAATTCTTGTAGTTTCTGTTTGTCCTGGAAGTTCTTTATCTCCCTTCCATTCTATTTTGAATGACCGCCTTGCTGGATAAAGTATTCTTGGCTCCCTATTTTTCCCATTTTTCACCCTGAATATATCATGCCAATCCTTCCTGGCCTGCCAGGTCACTGTGGGTGGTCTGCTGCCAGCCTTATGTTTCTACCCTTGTAGGTTAAGAACCTCTTGTCCTGAGGTGCTTTCAGATTTTCCATTTGTCTCTGAAAGTTGCAAGCTTTACTCTTATATGTTGAGGTGTTGACCTATTTTTATTATTGTATGGGCATTCTCTGTGCCTCCTGGACTTGAATGCCGAAATTCTTGCCCAGATGAAGGAAGTTCTCAGCTATAATTTACTCAAATAAACCTTCTGCTCCCCCTTCCTTTGAGATCCCAATTTTTCTAATGTTGTTTCACTTTATGGTATCACTTATCTCTCGAATTCTTCCCTCATGATCCTTTCTCTTTTTTTCAGTGTCTTTATTCACTATCATTTTATTTTCTATATCACTGACTCTCTCTTCTGCCTCATATGTCCTAACAGTTAGAGCCTCCATTTTTTAATTGCCTCTCAGTAATAGACTTGTTGATTTTGACCTGATTGGATTTTAATTTTTATTTCCCCAGAAAGGGATTCTCTAGTGTCTTCTATGCTTTTTTCACGTCCAGCCAGATACTAGCTGGACTTGAAAAACAATCAACGTTTTTAATTTTAGTTCTGACTAATCTTACTTATATCCACACAGATTAAATCCCTGGTAGTCATTAATCCCTCTTGTTCTTTTGTGGGGGGGTGAGTTCTTCCATCTTGTGATTATGTTCAGAGGAGAATAGATTAGAGAACAAAATACAAAAATAGCAAAAATGACTCCAGAAATATATACACTTAACAAGAAATCAGAAACCAAAAGAGAAAAAAAGAAAGAAAAAGAATAAAATCAAACAGAAGGTGTTCAGAACAGAATAAACTAGATCCTGGGTGTATTTGGGTCAATTGTTGGAAGAAACTAGACCGCAAAATTTAAGGAAAGAAAAACTTATACAAAAATAAAATTGAATACAATGAAAGGAAGCCAAAAATGATGAAAAGATATAACATATGTGTAAAAATGAAAATTAAAAAACACTTAAAGAGTTTATATGACAAGAAATAGCTGAAAAGGAAAAAAAAATTAAAACTGAAAGACTAAAGAATCATGA
>NW_023183795.1:0-668 GCF_002007445.2 Ailuropoda melanoleuca | reverse complement strand
GTTTCTGAGCACTAACTATAGTGTATACATTTTCAGGATGTGTGTGTATGTATGTGAGCGAATGTTTGTGTGTTTATGAGTGTGTTCCACGTGCCCCATGTGTAATGTCCTTTCTCCTTGAGGGGAACACCCCATTGCAAATATAATCGGTGGAATACCTTACATCATGTCTCTCTATAGGAGGCCGGACAGAGGAAGGTTATAAAATCTTTAATTCTTATTCTGCCCACTTTGCTGGAAGCCATATNGGAAGCCATACGCAAGTAATGACCCAGTCACAATCTCTCCACTTGATTGTGAGGTAGAGTAAGAGCACCTGCCTCATTCAATATGTTATATACTTCCTTTCTTTCTACCCCTCCTGCCCACATGCACACCTTACAAGTTTGATTCTCCAGCCTTTACATTACACTGTGAATTCTAAAAAGCTTTTTATTAAATTTATCATTTTCTAAGAATGGCTAGAGATGGTTTCAGTTGCTTGCTATAAAGAGCCTAAAAGCGCAAGCACCCTGACTGATAAACTATTAGGTTTAAGGGATGGTATTGACTACTTATAATGGTGCCAGATATTCCAGGAAAAGTAATTGTATGTGAAGGTGAGGGGCATGGAATAGAATGTTGATGCTAGGTTTACAAACACTAACTGATTATCTAAAATGTCAACT
>NW_023183794.1:0-987 GCF_002007445.2 Ailuropoda melanoleuca | reverse complement strand
TATTACACTGTGCTTTATATATACTGTCTTGTGAATTATTCAGCATTTTCTTTTTTTTTAATAAGATTTTTTTTATTTTATTTATGTGACAGAGAGACAGCCAGCGAGAGGGAACACAGCAGGGGAGAGGGAGAAGCAGAGAAGCAGGCTCCCAGCCGAGGAGACCGATGTGGGACTCGATCCCGGAATGCCGGGATCACGCCCTGAGCTGAAGGCAGACGCTTAACCGCTGTGGTACCCAGGCGCCCCAGCACGTAAGTGATTTCTAATGGCCTGGCTTGGGGCTACATATATATGAAACATCAAGAAATAAATGCAAAATGCAATCACTTTGGAGTNGGAGAATCATTTACTAAGGCTTCCATGACACAAGAAGAGAGCTTAGACTAATTGACTTGTATCTAGGTTAAGTTCAAGTAAAAGATTCAATTATGTCAGGATCAAAGGTAGAAATCATATACTCGATTCTACTCTCCCTCCGCCCCCGGCCCCGGAACAGTCTGCTTTGTTCTAGGCATGGCAATAGGCTCTCTTCCATCAATGTGTCCATGTGTAGTTACCTCACAGTGGGCTTCATGCATAGGCGAAATTTAATAGGTACTGGAGGAGAGAAGGAAGGAAGGGAGACAAGAAGGAAGAGAAAGAGGAAAGATGAAGAAAAGTAGAGTGCGTTTCAAGTAAAAATTAACTGTTATTTTCTCTTGTTGAACAGAGCTTGTATTTTACCATGTCTTGTAGCAATCTTACAATATGTCTGTGAAACCCCGCCTACTATGCAACCACTGCTTTTTCTCAACTGAACAGAAGAAACCTCAAGCTAGAGCCACAGATCATGAGCCCGTCTTGGTAGCACTGACTATTAGGAGCAAATGAATTAACTCACAGCGGTGACCCTTGATAAATACCCTGATTGTAGCACTTCTGTGAACTGGTTACAACAGGGTTTAGTCACGATCATTAACACTCATTTTCGAGGGCTACACATTA
>NW_023183793.1:0-2716 GCF_002007445.2 Ailuropoda melanoleuca | reverse complement strand
TATAGTTCTTATCTTTTAATCTTCATACCAGCTTTACTCCTTTTAGTGTAGGTTTGTTTTTACCCATGAAATTTTTTCTTTTCATAATTTTATAAAAATTTCTAATTATGGCCTTTTCCACTTAAGAAAGTCCCTTTCATGTTTATTGTAAGGCCAGTTTAGTGGTGATGAATTCCTTTAATGTCTGGGAAACTATTTTTTCTATTCTGAATGATANGTTCATATATAATATTCCTAGGTATAGAGCAGTCTATATTAAGCAGTCTATATTAAGGTGATGGTCATTAAGTTTCAATAGAAAGAACTTCATTTTTACTCCTTCCCCTCCATGTTTTATGTATATCATGTCATGTTTTTCATCTTTTGGGTCCCTTAACTATTTTTTAAGATATAATTGGTTTTATAGTTCTTATCTTTTAATCTTCATACCAGCTTTACTCCTTTTAGTGTAGGTTTGTTTTTACCCATGAAATTTTTTCTTTTCATAATTTTATAAAAATTTCTAATTATGGCCTTTTCCACTTAAGAAAGTCCCTTTCATGTTTATTGTAAGGCCAGTTTAGTGGTGATGAATTCCTTTAATGTCTGGGAAACTATTTTTTCTATTCTGAATGATAACCTTGCTGGGTAGAGTATTCTTGGTTGTAGGTTTTCTCTTTTCATCAATTTGAATATCACATGTCACTCCTGTTGGGCCTGAAAAGTTTGTTGGAAAATTAGCTGATAGCCTTATGGGTTTTCCCTTGTGTGTAACTTCTCACTTTTCTCTTGCTGCTTTTAAGATTCTGTCTTTATCTTTTTGTCATTCTAATTACTATGTGTTTTGGTGTAGACCTCCTTGGGTGCATCGTGTTTGGTGTTCCCCGTGTTTCCTGGACCCGGATGTCTGTTTTCTTCCCCAGTTAGGGAAGTTTTCAGCTGTTATTTCTTGAAATAAGTTTTGCCCCCATGTCTCTCTTTTCTCCTCTTGGAACCCCTCTCATGCAAATGTTATTATTCTTGATGATGAAGAGTTCTCTTAACATACCCTCATTTTCCCAATTCTTTTTTTCTTTTGTTGTTCATCTTGAGTGCTTTCTACTTTCCTGTCTTCCAGATTACTGGTCCATTTTCCTGCATCCTCTACTATTGATTCCTTCTAAGGTGTTTTTCTTTTCAGTTATTATTCAGCTTTGCTTAGTTATTTTTCATATTTTGTATCTTTTTTTTTAAGTTCTCAATGAGTTCATTCACTCTTTTCTCAAGTCCAGTGAGTAGTTGAGGACCACTACTTTAAACTCTTTGTCGGGTAGATTGCTTATCTCCATTTTGTTTAGCTGTTTTTCTGGGGTTTTTGTCTTTTTCTTTTGTCTGGATCATATTCCTCTTATTCTGTCTGACTCTCTGTGTTTCTTACTATGTATTGGGTAAGTCAGGTATTCCTCCTCATCTTGAAAATGGTGGTCTTCTGTAGAATGCATCCTGTTGTGTATAGTGCACAATCCCTCCAGTCACCAGAAACAAGTACTGCACGGGTGTCCCCCATGTGTGCTGGGTATGCCCTCCTGTTGTGGTCGGGATCCAACTGCTGTGGGCACATTGGCGGGCAACACTTGCCCCTGGCATGGATGGCTGTAACTACTGTGGGTATGAGGGGTGGGACTCACTCCCCCCTCCCTGGGAAAGGAGTTGCTGTAGAAGGCCACTGGTGCTCTCTGGGGCTGTCCCATGGTGGGGTAGGAGCTGCTTTAGAGTTACAAGGTAGATGGAGAGTGTCAGAACTGGTTTCTTCAACAGCCCAGGTAGCTAGGCTGAAGGAGGGCAAGAAAAATGATGCCTGCCACCACCTCCATTCCCAGAGAAAGCTCCTGCAGATACCTACCCCACTCTGGCACATGTCCTGAAGTTAATAATTCTCCTTGATGTACACGCCAGGCACTTTTCAAATGGCTATTTCCGTGCTGGGTCTCAGGTCAAGTGATAGTGTGTTGGCCATTTAAGAGCAGAGACTTGGCTTCCTACCCCCACCCCCAGAGTTAAACCCCAGTGAATTTCAAAGCCAGCATTATGGGGGCTTAATGCAGAGGCCCCCGGGCCAGAGGTGCCAGATTTGGGGCTTAATCTCCTTACTCCTCAGGGAGGACCTCTGTAATATCCCTCCCACATGTGGGTCACCACTGTTCCAGGGGTTTGGTTCCCTACCATGTCTCTTCCTTTCCTATCCTTCTTGATACAGCCTTCTCTTTAAGCCTTTAATTGTAGAGATCTGCTCTACTAGTCGCAGGTCATTTTCAGAGTGAGCTGTATCACATATCAGTTGTTGCTTTAGTGTGTCTGTGGGAGGAGGCGAGCTCAGGATTCTTCTTTGCCATCTTCTTCTCTCCTTCCCATCTTGGGGCTTTTAAAGCCACATTAAGTAGCATGACTCCTAGCCCTANCCCTAAATCTGTGTGGGTACAGACATTTAATAAAGAATTATCAAGGGCAGACGTTTTATTGTTGTTGTTCCACACATATCTAAGGCTGAGACATTTATCCTTACTGAGACTCTGTGTGACAAGATTTTCTAGTTTACCCACTGAAATTGTTGCCCTTCAGAGACGCCTGGCTTTATTCAGGGGTCTCTGATCCGACTCCTCCAGGCTTTTCCTCTTGACCCTGTATGTGTGACCTATTAAACCTTAGGCTATAGGCCATTAGGAATTAATACTTATCTTACTGGATTTCTACTTCCTTC
>NW_023183792.1:0-4858 GCF_002007445.2 Ailuropoda melanoleuca | reverse complement strand
CCATAGTGCCCAGGCTGCACTCCCTCACATCCAACCTCTGCCCCAGTCCACACTCATCTTAGATGGACCTTTCACCTCGCACCTTCCTCAAGCCTGGAGAGGCTTCCTGGGGACCCTCTTTCCCTTTGGCGTTTGATTCAGGATCTCTGACCCTTAGGCCTTGGGACGCTCCTCCCTCCCATCAGTGGGCACAGGAGAGAGTCCAGGGACCCTGGGGAGCCCAAGGTGCTAAGTTAGTGTTTGGTGAATGTATGGGCCAAAGTCCACCGATGGCTTGTGAATGCAGCCTCGCATGCTGGGGGTCCTGCATGCTGGGGGATTCTTGGACACCCGGAATGGTGGATTGTGAATGGTGGGTTGTGAAAGTGGGGGTAGAATCTGATTTCCTGCCTCTCTGGGAACTTGAGGCTCACATTTGGGACTCTGGAGATGTTTTTCATTTTCACACCCTATGATATAAACAAGAATAATCTAGATCCCTACACATTACCTCCTTTAATCTTCATGATAATCCTAGGAGAGGCACTATTATTGTTGTCATTTCCCAAATGAGGAAACGGAAGCATAGAGAAGTCGAATGACTTTCCCAAGGTCACCGAGCCAGACCTCCGGATGGGAAGCATCAAGAGAGCACTGTGTGGATGCTGGACCAGTGCACAGTCACCATGATGGGGACCCCGCTGTGTCCCTTTCATTCATAGGACCCACTCTGCAGGAGGCCTGGCTGCCACTCGGAGACTGTGGTGTCATGTGTTCTGTTGACGGGCTTCCGCGTGTGCAACCATTGTATGACTTATTCATGTCAGAATGAAGGTCCCAGGTTGCTGACAGGTGCAACATTGGCTGGACTCCTTACAGGTCACCTTCTCCTGAAGGCCCGACTTTGCAGTTTCTTTCCCTTCCAGCATCTTTCCTGCCCATCAGAACTCCCCTTCCCACCTCCAGGGGAGCCAGCAGCCCAGTTCTTTAAGGAGACTCCAGAGGGAGCTGCCCGCAGAGAAATGGGAGAATCTCCCCCAGGCCTGAGCCTGGAGGTGGTTGTCACCCAAACTCAAGCAAAAGCTCGTATTGGGAAATGGATGGGGTGATTCACTGTGCCCAGGAACCCTGGTGAATGCCCGGGCCCCTTTCTCACAATGAGGACAGAAGGGAGATGGACGTAACCAAACGGAAGGAAACTAACAAAAGTGAAAGGGTACAAAGTTTCGGTCTGTAAGATAAATAAATGCTGGGAATCTACACAGCGTACCGCCTATAGCTACTCATATTGTATTGTGTGGTAAAGGTATAGTGAAGAGGGTAACTTTTACGTTAGGTGGTCTTACCACACACACACAAGTGACAATGACAAGAGAGAGGGCGGGAAGAAACTTCCGGAGTGATGGATATGAGTAAGGTGTAGATTGTGTTGATGGTCTCACTGGTTAACCCCAAACTCATCCCATATAGGACAAGACGTTAGGGTTCGAAGTTAGTGGCCAAGAAAGAATTCTTGAGACATCTTTGGTGCAAAAAGTGGTTTTATTAAGCACAGGGACAGGACCCGTGGGCAGAAAGAGCTGCACTGGGGTGGTGAGGAGTGGCCCATTATATACTCTCAAGTTGGGAGGGGGTTAGGGATAGCGTAAGCCTCCCAAGTGTTATGGAAACAAGGTTTCCAGGATCCTGAGGGGGGAGCTATTGTTAGGAAATGTCATTTATTACTGTTTAGTTCAAACTCAATCATGAGACCCTTCAGATGGATATGGGGGGGCCATATGCTTAGGGGATGACTGCCAACACACATCTTGGGGAGTAGAGATAAAGTAAGTTTTCAAAGGGACTTTTGTATGTTACAGTAGACTTACAGGGCCCTGGGGTTGGGCTAAGAGTGCCTTTGGCCCTTAGCAAAGTATCAACTTTGAGGCAGTTGAGTCCGTACAGGAAGGTCACTCTGCCTGTTTCAAGGACTTGTCAGTGGGCTGTAGGTAGTAAGGAAATGTAATAATTTCTCTTCTGCCTTTGTGTCCCACCGCATCATCAACTTGTATATATTAAATATGTACAGCTTTTTGTAAGTCAGCAAAATATATCTTTCTTTAAAAAAACACCTTACTCGGTCATGTACATACTGTCGTATATGTATATGTGTGTGTGTGTATATACGTGTATGTGTGTGTATTTACGTGTGTGTATATACCCGGTGCGTGCGTATATGTGGCATATATACTCGCCAAGTACTTTCCCATTCAAAAGAGGAGAAAGAAGAAAACGAAAGAAAATGACTCTGACGGTGTGAAAGAGGCCCATCGTCTGGGTGTGTCCGGCTTCCCGGGAAGCCAGGCAGAGGGCTGGTTATGGCGACGGCTTTGAGCCCGGTGGACCCAGATTAGAGTCTGGACCCTGACACTCCCTACCTGGGTGGCCTCAGGCAGACCAGCCTCTCTGCACCTCACTGCTCCTATCTGTAACACGGCAGTGGCTGCCACGCAAGGTGGGAGGATGCTGTCAGGATTAGTGGGCTAGGCCATGGAAAGCCCCCAGAGCCCTTTTCGGATTTGAGATGGCTCAAGGCCAACCCTTGTGTGTGTGTGTGTGTGTGTGTGTGTGTGTGTGTGTGTGTGTGTCAGGGTGGGGGGTGTTCCCTCTAAAGTATTCCCTGCACGTCACTCCCCCACCTCTGCCCCCTCCCAGGATGCTCCCCCACCTCAGCTTTGTCCTGGAAGCTGGACTCCCCCTTCCCTTGGAACCCTAGGAGTAAAGCCAGCGCTGAGCCCTTCAAACCCCCACACCCAGAGGCCCCTGCTGCAGGCACCTGGAAGGGCAGTTTATGTTGGACTTGGGCCCATAGGATCAGCAAACATGAACTTTGTACCTGGGGCTTCTCCAGGTTGTTGGGCTCCATTTCCTGCGCCCTGAGGGGAAGCAGGAGCTTCCTTAGGCCTAACAGTCAGAGATCCGGTCAGAGATCCTGAATCAAAGGCCAAAGGGAGAGGCCTCTCCGGGTTCAGGAAGGTGCAAGGGAAGCCCGTCCAGAGCGTGTGCGGGCGGCGGTAGAGCGCTGGCAATGGGCACAAGGGAGCGCAGCCTGAGGGCCGGGGGGACTTCAGTCCAGGATCAGGAGCCAGGCCTAGACTCCGACCAAGAGGAGACACTCCGGCTGATTCCTCGGGCTAGGACCCGGCGTTCTCGAGTCCCCACCAAACAGCGGATTCCAGCGGAGGACTTCCTGGCAGAGGTGGCAGTAGAGGTGGCAGCGAAGGCAGGGTCACTGGCTATGGCAGCGGGGACCAGCAGGTCTGTGGGGACCAGAAGCCCCCCTGCGTGGGTGACCCTGAAGACAGCGGGCGGCAAGGTCTGCGCCGTTGCGGGGGGGGGGGTGAGACCTAGGGCTGGATGGGGTCAGAGAAGTTTGGGCCTGGGTCTCCTGCTCATTGTAGGCCACATACCAGCAGGTGAGGGGCTCAGGGTGCAGGCGCGGCAGGGGTGAGGCGGGGCACCCAAGGCATGGTGCGGGGAGGCCTGGGAGCTGTGGAGCCACCCCACATTGCTAGGGTGTTCATTTGCCACATGAAGACACTGAGGCACGGAGAGGCTGACGTCACGCCAGAAGTAAGCAGCAGCTGCCCTGCTGGGGTCAGAACCCGCAGCCGCGCTCAGGGCCCTGCACCCAGCGCTGCGCCGCATAGTGACCCTGGGTGTGTGTATGACCTCCCCAGGTACCCACATGTGTGCGCCCTCCTTAGTGACCTCGGGGTGTGCATCACCCTCCTCTTGGTCCCAGGCGCGTGGGTGGGGCGGCAGGGGTTACATATGCAAGACAGTTCTGGAAGGATGCCTGGTGGGACAGCACCCCCGGGCTCCCCTGCGGGGTAAGTTAGAGATGACCAGGGATGGGGGTTAAGGATCTCGGAGGGGAGCATTCCTTTGCTGGGGACTGGTAGCTTCTTTACCTTTAGAAGACGGAGCAGGGAGACTCAGGGGTTGCAGAGTGACCTGTTTATGGGCCCCTGGGTGGGGAAGGTGGCCCTGCCAGGGCCTATGGCAGAGAAAAGGCAGTACCGGCTTAGCTTTGCCTCTGTGGCTGCGGGAAGGTGGTCTAGGGGGGCTCGCTCTTTTGATTTCTCAAGAGAAATCAGAAATCAGATGTATGTGAAATCTGATTTTCAAATACTAGCAACAGTTCAGTCTTAAAATGTCGGTGGGCTCATCTGACAGTGCTGGTGGGGTCCACGTGAGACCTTCACACTGGGGCCTACAGAGCTGGGAAGACAAGGCTTAAAAGAGCCAGTCCACACAGTGGAATTTTATAAATTCCAGCAGAGAAGCAGAAAGATGGCAGGTGAGCAAATCATCCTGACTCCTTCGGAGGCTCCGCTTTTCTTTTCTTTTCTTTTTTTTTTTTTAAGATTTTTATTTATTTATGTGACAGAGAGACAGCCAGTGAGAGAGGGAACACAGCAGGGGAGAGGGAGAGGAAGAAGCAGGCTCATACCAGAGGAGCCGGATGTGGGACTTGATCCCGGAACGACGGGATCACGCCCTGGGCCAAAGGCAGACGCCTAACAACTGCGCCACCCAGGCGCCCCTTGTTTTATTTTTTTTTTTTTAAACAGAGTGCATGGGGGTCTGTGTTCACTCTGAAGCCTTCCTCTCCCAGCTCTCTCACAATCTGGTCCATCTCAAAAAGCCGGGCTGCACTCTCAGGGATGGGCTCATGTCCCTCTTCCCCAGAACCTTGCTGTCATCAGCAGACCAGCCTGGTGGTGCAAGAAACTAGGGCTGCAAGTTGGCATTTGACTTCTCTGTGGATGGCAGATGGGCTTTCTGTGACCAGAGCCCGTGTTGTGGACAAATCTGATTCTGAAATAGGTGTGAT
>NW_023183791.1:341-1045 GCF_002007445.2 Ailuropoda melanoleuca | reverse complement strand
GTGTCTGTTAGCCATTTGTATGTCTTCATTGGAAAAATATCTGTTCATATCTTCTGCCCATTTTATGATTTATTTGTTTCTCACGTATTGAATTTGAGAAGTTCTTTGTAGATCTTGGATACCATTCTTTTATCTGTAGTGTCATTTGCAAATATATTCTCCCATTCCATGGGCTGCCTCTTAGTTTTTTTGACTGTTTGCTTGGCTGTGCAGAAGCTTTTTATCTTGATGAAGTCCCATAAGTTCATTTTCTTTTGTTTCTCTTGCCTTTGGAGATGTGTCATGGAAAAGGTTGCTCTGGCCGATGTCATATAGGTTGCTGCCTATGTTCTCCTCTAGAATTTTGATGGATTCCTGTCTCACATTGAGGTCTTTTATCTATTTGGAGTTTATCTTTGTGTATGGTGTGAGAGAGTGGTCAAGTTTCATTCTTTTGCATGTAGCTGTCCAATTTTCCCAGCACCATTTATTGAAGAGACTGTCTTTTTTCCACCGGAAGTTTTTTCCTGCTTTATCAAAGATTAGTTGCCCAAAGAGCGGAGGGTCCATTTCTGGGTTCTCTATTCTGTTCCATTGGTCTATGTGTCTGTTTTTGTGCCAGTATCATGCTGTCTTTGTGATCACAGCTTTGTAATACAGCTCGAAATCTGGCATTGTGATGCCCCCGGCTTTGGTTTTCCTTTTCAACAGTTCCTTGGCAATTC
>NW_023183791.1:0-211 GCF_002007445.2 Ailuropoda melanoleuca | reverse complement strand
TTGCTCTGGGTAGCATGGACATTTTAACTATGTTAATTCTTCCGATCCATGAGCATGGAATATTTTTCCATCTTTTTGTGTCTTCCTCAATGTCTTTAAGAGTGATTTACAGTTTCTAGAATATAGATCCTTTACATCTCCAGTTAATTCCAAGGTAACGTATGGTTTTTGGTGCTATTGTAAATGGGATGGATTCCCTAATTTCTCTTTC
>NW_023183790.1:0-678 GCF_002007445.2 Ailuropoda melanoleuca | reverse complement strand
GGCTGCCTTGCTGGTGGGGACAAATGTGGAGAGGCAGAGAGTTGAGGACCGGGAAAGACAGGAAGGAGTGAGTATAAAGGCATGAGGAACCTTTGGGGGTGATGAATATGATGATTATCTTCACTGTAGTGATGGTTTCACTTATGTACAGATATGTCAACTCATCAAACTACACACTAAACACGGATAGTATTTTGTACTTCAACTACTTTTCAATAAAGCTATAAAACAAGGAAAATCTGTGAGTAATAATCTCCAAGTAATACTGTGATGGGTTAAACTGGGATAGGCAGTGTAGTCAGAGAGATTCGTTGGGAGGCTAATCTGAAAATTCAGACAATAAATTTTCTAGGGCAGAACTAAAACACTGTTAAGGGGAATTTTATTTAACTAAGGAATAAAGTACATGAAAAAGTAAAAACTCTGAACTGTATTTCAGTTCAGAGTGTAACAAATTTACAGTCATTTGTTAGCTTAAGAAAATACTTTANTGCCTAGTAAATGTCTGTAAAGAACCTGTTTAATGAAGAGATAAGATAAATGTGTAATTTCCCTATGAACCACTAATTTCTGATTTGCAGATAGTTTACTTCCAAGAAGGAGGTAGGGGAGAGGTATGTCAATTATTGGTATAAAATGAAGGTATATAAATTTCAAAGGTAATTAATATTCTCTTAT